>NW_026853502.1:0-42244 GCF_026571515.1 Ruditapes philippinarum | reverse complement strand
AACATGGCAGTTATTCCTGAGTTTAGAGATATGGGAACTGGGTGGATCATAGTATGGAAGTGGCCTGAGAGGAGAAACCTGCATTTGGTCTGCACTAATGGAACATTCAAAGTATAAGCCCGTTTACCCACCATTTATTACAAGTATACCATATTTAGTACAAAATAACTTACATACAAAGAATACATAACATGTAAATGCTGCTAGTGTTATTTAAGGTGATATATAAATGGTGATCCCCCTAAACGGTGATCATGATGATGGTCATGATTCTCATCGGGATCATCATCATCATAGGACGATATTGGTGATGATGATGCTGATGATAAGGCTAAATGATTGTACGAGAAAAAGGGATAGTTGAGATTGTGTCATCAGAAATAGAGATGATGTTACACTGATGTGATAATGTGGAGGAGAAAGGGGTGGTTGGAGGGCACGGATGATGATGGTGATGATGATTATTATCATCATCATGATCATCGTCATCATCATTATTATCATGTGATGATATTGGTGATTATCATGTTGACGATTAGGCAGAATGATTGTATCGGGCAAAAGGGATAGTTGAGATCAGGTGTTATTAGAAATAGAGATATTGACACGCATGATGACGGTGATGATGATTATTATCATCATCGTTATCATCATCGTCATCATCATTATCATCATGTGATGATATTGGTGATTATTTTGTTGATGATTAGGCAAAATGATGGTATCGGACTAAAGGGATAGTTGAGATCAGGTGTTATTAGAACTGGGATAGTCGAAATAATGCTCTAAAAGTGATGACAGTATTAAGAATTGATGTAACAGTGTATTATAATAGACATCATGGTAATGCTATATAGATCATGATGTTGTTGTTGTTGTTGATGATGATAATAATAATGAGTAGGAGGAGGTGCCGTTGGAGGACGACGATGATGATGATGATGATATATCGATGATGATGAGGATTATAATGATTTCATGATTATGATGCAGCGTGATGGTTAGAGCAAAAGAGATAGATGATTGATGGTATGTGATATGACGATAATATTTGATATTGATATAATGGTGTAACCCTAATAGATATAATGATATGGAAGATTACAGAAAAGTTGTTGTTGTCGTTATTGTTGTTGTCATTATCATATCGTTGTCGATGATGATGGTGGTGATGATGATGACGGCAAGGGAAAATGGGTATCTGAAAAGATGGTATAAAAATTGAGGATGATATTAATTATTGATTTAATAGTGTTAAGTGTAATAGATCTATTACTGAAATAAGATAATGATTATCGTAAGAATTATGGTAATCATGTGAAGGCCTTCAGTAGATATCTGCAGTGTGTCGGTGGTTCGATAGGTGATGCTTGTTCGACACTCAAGAAAGATGATATAGAATTGTCCGCCAATTAGAAATTACATATACTTGTATAGTACTGTTCCATCCCAAAGCTTTTTCCAGATTGTTTAGCTTTTGTGTGTTTGGTAGTAGCTGTAAGCTAGGCAAAACTTACAGCAAGCAGGAGTTTTTCTTACGGTTTCATGCCCTGATATATCCCCTGGTCTGTTGATCGCGGCTACTTTCGATGGATTTCCGAGGAGTCTGGCAACGTTAATATCCGCAAGGAGGCATCGTCTGCGAGTGATTGTCTTCAGTCTGGGCCAGCAGAATGGAACATGGCAGTTATTCCTGAGTTTAGAGATATGGGAACTGGGTGGATCATAGTATGGAAGTGGCCTGAGAGGAGAAACCTGCATTTGGTCTGCGCTAATGGAACAAACAAAGTATAAGCCCGTTTACCTACCATTTATTACAAGTATATCATATCTTAGTACAAAATAACTTACATACAAAGAATACATAACATATAAATGCTGCTAGTGTTATTTAAGGTGATATATAAATGGTGATCTCTCTAAATGGTGATCATGATGATGGTCATCATCTTCATCGGGATCATCATCATCATAGGACGATATTGGTGATGATGATGTTGATGATAAGGCTAAATGATTGTATGAGAAAAAGGGATAGTTGAGATTGTGTTATCAGAAATAGAGATAATGTTACACTGATGATAATGTGGAGGAGAAAGGGGTGGTTGGAGGGCACGGATGATGATGGTGATGATGATTATTATCATCATCATGATCATCGTCATCATCATTATTATCATGTGATGATATTGGTGATTATCATGTTGACGATTAGGCAGAATGATTGTATCGGGCAAAAGGGATAGTTGAGATCAGGTGTTATTAGAAATAGAGATATTGACACGCATGATGACGGTGATGATGATTATTATCATCATCGTCATCATCATCGTCATCATCATTATCATCATGTGATGATATTGGTGATTATTTTGTTGATGATTAGGCAAAATGATGGTATCGGACTAAAGGGATAGTTGAGATCAGGTGTTATTAGAAAAGGGATAGTCGAAATAATGCTTTAAAAGTGATGACAGTATTAAGAATTGATGTAACAGTGTATTATAATAGACATCATGGTAATGCTATATAGATCATGATGTTGTTGTTGTTGTTGTTGTTGATGATGATAATAATAATGAGTAGGAGGAGGTGCCGTTGGAGGACGACGACGATGATGATGATGATGATGATATATCGATGATGATGAGGATTATAATGAATTCATGATTATGATGCAGCGTGATGGTTAGAGCAAAAGAGATAGATGATTGATGGTATATGATATGACGATAATATTTGATATTGATATAATGGTGTAACCCTGATAGATATAATGATATGGAAGATTACAGAAAAGTTGTTGTTGTCGTTATTGTTGTTGTCATTATCATATCGTTGTCGATGATGATGGTGGTGATGATGATGATGACGGCAAGAGAAAATGGGTATCTGAAAAGATGGTATAAAAATTGAGGATGATATTAATTATTGATTTAATAGTGTTAAGTGTAATAGATCTATTACTAAAATAAGATGATGATTATCGTAAGAATTATGGTAATCATGTGAAGGCCTTCAGTAGATATCAGTGTGCCGGTGGTTCGATAGGTGATGCTTGTTCGAGACTCAAGAGAGATGATATAGAATTGTCCGCCAATTAGAAATTACATATACTTGTATAGTGTTCCATCCCAAAGCTTTTTCCGGATTGTTTGGCTTTTGTGTGTTTGGTAGTCTGAGCTGTAAGCTAGGCAAAACTTACAGCAAGCAGGAGTTTTTCTAACGGTTTCATGCCCTGATATATCCCCTGGTCTGTTGATCGCGGCTACTTTCGATGGATTTCCGAGGAGTCTGGCAACGTTAATATCCGCAAGGAGGCATCGTCTGCGAGTGATTGTCTTCAATCTGGGCCAGCAGAATGGAACATGGCAGTTATTCCTGAGTTTAGAGATATGGGAACTGGGTGGATCATAGTATGGAAGTGGCCTGAGAGGAGAAACCTGCATTTGGTCTGTGCTAATGGAACAAACAAAGTATAAGCCCGTTTACCTACCATTTATTACAAGTATATCATATCTTAGTAGAAAAATAACTTGCATACAAAGAATGCATAACATATAAATGCTGCTAGTGTTATTTAAGGTGGTATATAAATGGTGATCTCTCTAAATGGTGATCATGATGATGGTCATCATTCTTCATCAGGATCATCATCATCATATGACCATATTGGTGATGATGATGTTGATGATATTTAAGGCTAATTGATTGTATGAGAAAAAGGGATAGTTGAGATTGTGTTATCAGAAATAGAGATAATGTTACACTGATGATAATGTGGAGGCGAAAGGGGTGGTTGGAGGGCACGGATGATCATGGTGATGATGATGATTATTATCATCATCATGATCATCGTCATCATCATTATTATCATGTGATGATATTGGTGATTATTATGTTGACGATTAGGCAGAATGATTGTATTGGACAAAAGGGAAGATTAGTTGAGATCAGGTGTTATTAGAAATAGAGATATCATGACACGGATGATGACGGTGATGATGATGATTATTATCATCATCGTCATCATCATTATCATCATGTGATGATATTGGTGATTATTTTGTTGATGATTAGGCAAAATGATGGTATTCGGACTAAAGGGATAGTTGAGATCAGGTGTTATTAGAAATAGAGATAGCATGACACGGATGATGATGGTAATGTTAAAAGAAGATGAGAGAAATAGTGATTTAAAGGCAGTACGATGGTGAGAGGAAAAGGGATAGTCGAAATAATGCTTTAAAAGTGATGACAGTATTAAGAATTGATGTAACAGTGTATTATGATAATAGACATCATGGTAATGCTATATAGATCATGATGTTGTTGTTGTTGATGATGATAATAATAATGAGTAGGAGGACTGGTGCCGTTGGAGGACCATGATGATGATGATGATGATGATGATGATTATATATCGATGATGATGAGGATTATAATGAATTTATGATTATGATGCAGCGTGATGGTTCGAGCAAAAGAGATAGATGATTGACGGTATCGTGATATGACGATAATATTTGATATTGATATAATGGTGTAATCCTAATAGATATAATGATATGGAAGTTTACAGAAAAGTTGTTGTTGTCGTTATTGTTGTTGTCATTGTCGTTATCGTTGTCGATGATGACGGTGGTGATGATGATGACGGCGGCAAGAGAAAATGGGTATCTGAAAAGATGGTATAAAAATTGAGGATGATATTAATTATTGATTTAATAGTGTTAAGTGTAATAGATCTATTACTAAAATAAGATGATGATTATCGTAAGAATTATGGTAATCATGTGAAGGCCTTCAGTAGATATCAGTGTGCCGGTGGTTCGATAGGTGATGCTTGTTCGAGACTCAAGAGAGATGATATAGAATTGTCCGCCAATTAGAAATTACATATACTTGTATAGTGTTCCATCCCAAAGCTTTTTCCAGATTGTTTAGCTTTTGTGTGTTTGGTAGTCTGAGCTGTAAGCTAGGCAAAACTTACAGCAAGCAGGAGTTTTTCTAACGGTTTCATGCCCTGATATATCCCCTGGTCTGTTGATCGCGGCTACTTTCGATGGATTTCCGAGGAGTCTGGCAACGTTAATATCCGCAAGGAGGCATCGTCTGCGAGTGATTGTCTTCAGTCTGGGCCAGCAGAATGGAACATGGCAGTTATTCCTGAGTTTAGAGATATGGGAACTGGGTGGATCATAGTATGGTTGTGGCCTGAGAGGAGAAACCTGCATTTTGTCTGCGCTAATGGAACAAACAAAGTATAAGCCCGTTTACCCACCATTTATTACAAGTATATCATATCTTAGTACAAAATAACTTGCATAACATACAAAGAATACATAACATATAAATGCTGCTAGTGTTATTTAAGGTGTTATATAAATGGTGATCTCTCTAAATGGTGATCATGATGATGGTCATCATCTTCATCGGCATCATCATCATCATAGGACGATATTGGTGATGATGATGTTGATGATAAGGCTAAATGATTGTACGAGAAAAAGGGATAGTTGAGATTGTGTCATCAGAAATAGAGATGATGTTACACTGATGTGATAATGTGGAGGAGAAAGGGGTGGTTGGAGGGCACGGATGATGATGGTGATGATGATTATTATCATCATCATGATCATCGTCATCATCATTATTATCATGTGATGATATTGGTGATTATCATGTTGACGATAAGGCAGAATGATTGTATCGGGCAAAAGGGATAGTTGAGATCAGGTGTTATTAGAAACAGAGATATTGACACGCATGATGACGGTGATGATGATTATTATCATCACCGTCATCATCATCGTCATCATCATTATCATCATGTGATGATATTGGTGACTATTTTGTTGATGATTCGGCAAGGAAAAGGGATAGTCGAAATAATGCTATAAAAGTGATGACTGTATTAAGAGTTGATGTAACAGTGTATTATAATAGACATCATGGTAATGCTATATAGATCATGATGTTGTTGTTGTTGATGATGATAATAATAATGAGTAGGAGCAGGTGCCGTTGGAGGACGACGATGATGATGATGATGATGTATCGATGATGATGAGGATTATAATGAATTTATGATTATGATGCAGCGTGATGGTTAGAGCGAAAGAGATAGATGATTGATGGTATATGATATGACGATAATATTTGATATTGATATAATGGTGTAATCCAAATAGATATAATGATATGGAAGATTACAGAAAAGTTGTTGTTGTCGTTATTGTTGTTGTCATTGTCGTTATCGTTGTCGATGATGATGGTGGTGATGATGATGACGGCAAGGGAAAATGGGTATCTGAAAAGATGGTATAGAAATTGAGGATGATATTAACTATTGATTTAATAGTGTTAAGTGTAATAGATCTATTACTGAAATAAGATGATGATTATTGTAAGAATTATGGTAATCATGTGAAGGCCTTCAGTAGATATCTGCAGTGTGCCGGTGTTTCGATAGGTGATGCTTGTTCGAGACTCAAGAAAGATGATATAGAATTGTCCGCCAATTAGAAATTACATATACTTGTATAGTGTTCCATCCCAAAGCTTTTTCCAGATTGTTCAGCTTTTGTGTGTTTGGTAGTAGCTGTAAGCTAGGCAAAACTTACAGCAAGCAGGAGTTTTTCTTACGGTTTCATGCCCTGATATATCCCCTGGTCTGTTGATCGCGGCTACTTTCGATGGATTTCCGAGGAGTCTGGCAACTTTAATATCCGCAAGGAGGCATCGTCTGCGAGTGATTGTCTTCAGTCTGGGCCAGCAGAATGGAACATGGCAGTTATTCCTGAGTTTAGAGATATGGGAACTGGGTGGATCATAGTATGGAAGTGGCCTGAGAGGAGAAACCTGCATTTTGTCTGCGCTAATGGAACAAACAAAGTATAAGCCCGTTTACCCACCATTTATTACAAGTATATCATATTTAGTACAAAATAACTTACATACAAAGAATACATAACATATAAATGCTGCTAGTGTTATTTAAGGTGATATATAAATGGTGATCCCCCTAAATGGTGATCATGATGATGGTCATGATTCTCATCGGGATCATCATCATCATAGGACGATATTGGTGATGATGATGCTGATGATAAGGCTAAATGATTGTATGAGAAAAAGGGATAGTTGAGATTGTGTGATCAGAAATAGAGATAATGTTACACTGATGATAATGTGGAGGTGAAAGGGGTGGTTGGAGGGCACGGATGATGATGGTGATGATGATTATTATCATCATCATGATCATCGTCATCATCATTATTATCATGTGATGATATTGGTGATTATCATGTTGACGATTAGGCAGAATGATTGTATCGGGCAAAAGGGATAGTTGAGATCAGGTGTTATTAGAAATCGAGATATTGACACGCATGATGACGGTGATGATGATTATTATCATCACCGTCATCATCATCGTCATCATCATTATCATCATGTGATGATATTGGTGATTATTTTGTTGATGATTAGGCAAAATGATGGTGAGAGGAAAAGGGATAGTCGAAATAATGCTATAAAAGTGATGACTGTATTAAGAATTGATGTAACAGTGTATTATGATAGACATCATGGTAATGCTATATAGATCATGATGTTGTTGTTGTTGATGATGATAATAATAATGAGTAGGAGCAGGTGCCGTTGGAGGACGACGATGATGATGATGATGATGATGTATCGATGATGATGAGGATTATAATGAATTTATGATTATGATGCAGCGTGATGGTTAGAGCGAAAGAGATAGATGATTGATGGTATATGATATGACGATAATATTTGATATTGATATAATGGTGTAATCCAAATAGATATAATGATATGGAAGATTACAGAAAAGTTGTTGTTGTCGTTATTGTTGTTGTCATTGTCGTTATCGTTGTCGATGATGATGGTGGTGATGATGATGACGGCAAGGGAAAATGGGTATCTGAAAAGATGGTATAGAAATTGAGGATGATATTAACTATTGATTTAATAGTGTTAAGTGTAATAGATCTATTACTGAAATAAGATGATGATTATTGTAAGAATTATGGTAATCATGTGAAGGCCTTCGGTAGATATCTGCAGTGTGCCGGTGTTTCGATAGGTGATGCTTGTTCGAGACCCAAGAAAGATGATATAGAATTGTCCGCCAATTAGAAATTACATATACTTGTATAGTGTTCCATCCCAAAGCTTTTTCCAGATTGTTCAGCTTTTGTGTGTTTGGTAGTAGCTGTAAGCTAGGCAAAACTTACAGCAAGCAGGAGTTTTTCTTACGGTTTCATGCCCTGATATATCCCCTGGTCTGTTGATCGCGGCTACTTTCGATGGATTTCCGAGGAGTCTGGCAACTTTAATATCCGCAAGGAGGCATCGTCTGCGAGTGATTGTCTTCAGTCTGGGCCAGCAGAATGGAACATGGCAGTTATTCCTGAGTTTAGAGATATGGGAACTGGGTGGATCATAGTATGGTTGTGGCCTGAGAGGAGAAACCTGCATTTTGTCTGCGCTAATGGAACAAACAAAGTATAAGCCCGTTTACCCACCATTTATTACAAGTATATCATATCTTAGTACAAAATAACTTACATAACATACAAAGAATACATAACATATAAATGCTGCTAGTGTTATTTAAGGTGTTATATAAATGGTGATCTCTCTAAATGGTGATCATGATGATGGTCATCATCTTCATCGGCATCATCATCATCATAGGACGATATTGGTGATGATGATGTTGATGATAAGGCTAAATGATTGTACGAGAAAAAGGGATAGTTGAGATTGTGTCATCAGAAATAGAGATAATGTTACACTGATATGATAATGTGGAGGAGAAAGGGGTGGTTGGAGG
The DNA here is from genome assembly GCF_026571515.1 of Ruditapes philippinarum. NCBI lineage: Eukaryota > Metazoa > Mollusca > Bivalvia > Venerida > Veneridae > Ruditapes > Ruditapes philippinarum. Next base: position 33,375 of record NW_026853502.1, on the reverse strand, counting down.
GCACGGATGATGATGGTGATGATGATTATTATCATCATCATGATCATCGTCATCATCATTATTATCATGTGATGATATTGGTGATTATTATGTTGATGATTAGGCAAAATGATTGTATCGGACAAAAGGGATAGTTGAGATCAGGTGTTATTAGAAATAGAGATATTGACACGGATGATGATGGTGATGATGATTATTATCATCATCATCATCATCATCATCATCATTATTATCATGTGATGATATTGGTGATTATTTTGTTGATGATTAGGCAAAATGATGGAGAGAGGAAAAGGGATAGTCGAAATAATGCTATAAAAGTGATGACTGTATTAAGAATTGATGTAACAGTGTATTATGATAGACATCATGTAAATGCTATATAGATCATGATGTTGTTGTTGTTGTTGATGATGATAATAATAATGAGTAGGAGCAGGTGCCGTTGGAGGACGACGATGATGATGATGATGATGATGTATCGATGATGATGAGGATTATAATGAATTTATGATTATGATGCAGCGTGATGGTTAGAGCGAAAGAGATAGATGATTGATGGTATATGATATGACGATAATATTTGATATTGATATAATGGTGTAATCCAAATAGATATAATGATATGGAAGATTACAGAAAAGTTGTTGTTGTCGTTATTGTTGTTGTCATTGTCGTTATCGTTGTCGTTGATGATGATGACGACGATGGTGATTATGATGATGGCAAGAGAAAATGGGTATTTGAAAAGATGGTATAATCAAAGCACTGAAAGTACTGGAGTGTCGATTGTGTTGTGAAATATATAACCTTTCACAGCCTGAGTCTGTTTATTGATTACGCCATTTATTTTCGTTGCAGATAATGTACAGTTTGATATTTATTCAAATATTTTAGTTCTATTAGACCTATCTCTAAAAAGAAGAAAAACAGATCTAGATGACATAAATTATAGGTTTTTACAGCAAAAGTGTGCCTTAAGAAAGATATTGGCACACTTATTAAAATATTTTCCCAAAGTTAATGCCGGTTAAGTATACCGGTATTTTCTTAATGAACACTTGCCCTGTATCATAACCTTTTTATTGCATTTGCAGCAATGCTGCCCTGTATTTTAATCTTATCAAAATTTGAGACTTGGGCAGCCCTTATACTCCATATGGAATCACATGGCCCCACCTGGGCGGCCCATGTACTCAATATGGGCCCCATATGGGCAGCCCTTGTACTAAATATGGGTTTCAAATGGGCAGCCCAGATACTTCCATTATGGGTAGATTTTGAATTCCGGGATAGATCTATTTTCAAGTACGTCAATTATAAGTTTGCTGGACGTTAAGTTGCAACTGGCATAATTCTTGTACTTGCATTAAATATTCAAGTGATGTTTTAACTGGAACAGACAGATTATGGCACAAAGCCTTTATTATCCTGCAAGAAAACAACACATAATGTATATGCTTTAACAATGTTAACTTTATTTAGTAATCTCAATTATGGTAAGAGTGTATCATATATATACAGATTCTCAAAGACACAACTGCAAATCTACTCCCATGTCTTTTTAAATTTCTACATAATTCATAGGAAAGTATTATACATTTATTGTAATTCATTACAAATTTCTATCTACCAATTACTTTCATTTTCAAATGAAATAGTATCTATGTTTTATATGATATTTAAATTTTCAGATATCTTTGTATTGGACAAATGAAATAGATCTACATGAATAAATATAAAAAGTTGTTCATTACAACCATATATTACACTTTGGTATGATAGTGCTGAAGAAAAAAATATTATACAGCTTGTGAAATGTAACAAATATAATAAAACAAAACCTTGGCACAGTTGTAATACTGTTCATAGATGTGTAAACAAAATATACAGCTGATGAAAAGTAACAAATATAATAACAAAACCTTGGCACATAGAAATACTGTTTATAGACCTGTAAAAAAAATATGCAGCTGATGAAAAGTAACAAATAGTTTGTACAAGTTAAAAATTTGTAAAAATAACCAGCTTCATTTCTCATATCTTCATCAACAAAAACCACAATAAAGGCAAGAAATAACAATAGTACTTACAATTTAATGCATTTCAATTGTTAATATCAATAGTTATAGTATCCTTTTGTGAAACGTTACTGTTTGGATCAGTTTTCTATGTGCTTATATCATTCTCAATAAGAATTTCATTAATCTTTTATCAATTTTCAATGGTTTATGGAAGTTAACGTTGAATTATATCCTGACTCACTAGCCACTTTGTGAAAAAAATTATCGAATTTAATAACTATATAAATATCAAAAAAAGTTAACCAAGTATACTGAATTTCGGAAAAAAATATGACAACAACGTCAATAAAATGACTTCACCTTTGCGATGCTTCCTGATAAAAAGTTTCTCGCATATTTCAACCTTTTATTGAAAGGAACCAAACATTAGTGGAGTTTTAGACATAAAGTAAACACATACATGTATACTGTATCAATGTAAATATCATGATAAGTTCACTTCTGAATACCAAAAGTTGTTATTTTCACTCATGGCTGCGCCACTTTGTGAACAACACTTTAGGTATCCACTCTGTGAAATCAATTATAAATAAATAGAGGATATTTGTTTGTTTCAGTGTAAGATCGAAAAATATTTCACCGAGTGAACACCAGATGCAATATTTTCCACGAGTGGCGTAGCCACGAGTGAAAATATAATAGCTGGGGTTCACGAGTGAAATATTATTTGATCTTACATGTAAAACAAACAAATTTTCTGTTTATTTCATGATTTTTTAACGATTTTTACACCATTTTACTGATTTTTGCCGCGTAACGTCATGCTCTTATCTTCACGACGTCATCAAATAATGACGTCACAATGTTGAAGCAAAATATAATTCTATGATTATTTTTAGATTTTAGAAGTTTTTCAGCACAACGTTCGTAAATATTTACGAACTACAGTTATCACGTACATTTTTTATTATGATTGACTACATTTCCGCTGAAAAAAAACATTCATTAATGATAAATATTTTATTTTTACGCCAAATATAGTTCGGCTACTGTGAAATTATATTTGGTAATCATTACTGTGAAATTATCAGAATATAATTAACCGTTATAATTCAGTAATCTACTGCAAAACATGTAATAAAATGTGATATTACACCGAAATTAACAATTATCCTATATATCACAGAACAGTAATTAATTATGGATATATTCCTTTAAAATGTGAAATATAAATACTGATTTAACGAGATCAAATTTGTTGTGAAGAAGTTCATTTAAAAAATTGTCAGTAAAAATAGTTGTTTCAGTAATTTATCCGATATTATCAAAGTTTCAACAATAACAAAAATAAAGATTACAAGAAGCATCATTGTACAGTATTTCAACTTGATTTAAAAGGTTAATACCATATCTATATATGTGTTCCCTGTTAGTGTTAAGTTTGGACAAGATGTTATAATTGTATTGATCAGTATCAAAAACAATCCCCAAGCACTTAATGTCTTGATTTAAATAGCAACAATGTTTAATGAAAAAAAATAACAACAGCATAAAGACAACAGAAAAACAGCATATAATGTCAACAACAAACATTACATAGCAGCAAAATAAACTGACTAGAAGGCAAAGAATTTTGTATTTACAAGAAAGACATGCTATGCTGATGACCTCAAACATTAAAATTAGCAACAAAAAGTATATATAACAAGATACACAAATGAGCCACTTTCTGAAGTTCTGACCCTTATCACATTTTAAAATACTTTGATATCTATTGACTTTCAATCATTGGAATAACTTATATGCCGATGAAGAAAAGGTTCGAAAATGTAAAATAAAAGTCATTCATTTTATGCTTTTGTGTGTATTACTGATGTATCCGTGAAAATTATATTTGATAATTTTACAGTGAAAATGATCCAAATTTCAAACTTTTCAATGACGAGACTACTTTTTAAAGATTTTCCCCATGTGGTACCTTAATAATATCATTTTTGCTGACAATTCTGACATTCTCAGGACTGTTTCAAGACTAACCTATCCAAATAATATTCCTCTGAATAAAACAAAATTAATTTTCCTTAAAATACACAACTTTTAAAAATGGCCGCCACTTACATTTCACAAAGCCAGGTCATACATATATTGCCTGAGTAACAGAAATAAGGTGGGATGATGTGACTTTTTCTTCTAGAATTGGTTGTTTTTATTATTAAAACAAGCGATTATTCATATTTTTTTAATAAAATAAATAAAATCATTGCTATTCAACGTTGATTGTCAAAGTTTTTGTTCAGCCCAAGACTCCTTTATTTATGAATAATTGGACTTAAATTCAACTAAAATTGATGTTAACTGTGGGGAAAACAGATTTAATAATTATTAAAGTTAATATTGAGGAAATTTCATTAGCATAAAATAAAAAGACACTTTATTGTTTGTTGTGTAAGATGTAATTTTATATCATTGAGGGACTTTTAAATAACAGTGTTCTCACTCGTGAGAATAATGTTTTTACAGCTCACTTGATGATAAAAAATTTCATCTTACACACTAACAAACAAATACATGTATCCTCTATAGATTTGCATTTTTTAAAAATAAAAACATGTCTAGTCACTTCCTTCATTTGCTTAAGGTAAGGTCTCGGACACTTTATTTCTTGCTTTCTTTCCCCCATCGCGGTCCCACGCCCCAGCCAGCCACTTTGAAACCTTTATTTCAATATCCTTCCTCGTCGCAGTCTTTGTCGGCAAGTTCCTTTGGACACATTCTATAAAACAAGCATCCTTATCCTTAATGAATGAAATGAAATGCAGTGAAATGTAGGTATTGAAACCATTCAAAGGTCATACGTCACCTTGTAGCATTTTGAGCATAAAATTGGAATATAAACTAATTCTAGTATGTTTTAACAAATATAGATGTTTGTGTCCCGGTTTTACATAGCTTTTAACAATATTTCTGTGATATCGCTGCAGTCAGTTGTAAGCTGAGATCATCTTATTGGTGTATCAGTAAAGAATGTTAAGGAAAGCAAGTAACTTGCTTTACAGGAAGGTGATTTCTGCTTATATTATGCATCACAACACAATGCATGGGATCAAAACCACACAGCATGTAAAATATTCTCTCTTATTAATTTCCATAAAAGCTAATCAAGCATTTTCTTTCATTTAAGCGATACCTGAAGACACAATAACAAGATCTTGGATAATATATCTATTTTGAAGCCTTACTTAAAGACACCACTTTGCAAATTCGTAATATATCACTTACTATACAATACATTCAGTATGTAGAGGCCCCCAAATGTTTTCTTCCCTTTCAGCCCCTTCATATTGAACATTCTTGCCAGTTCATTTGACATGGTTTCTATCATCTAGCGGTCAACAGTTTCCCGCACAACTGGCCCACCAAACATTGAGAGGAACCGCACCTAAAATAAAGCAGATCATAAACTTTTTTTAATGTTAATTTTAACACTACTAATTTTCAAAATTTGTGATGCGCTGCAAGTCACCAAATGACAAATAATTGTCAACTGGACCTCAAATACATGATCTGCCAAGAAAACTGTTTGAATTGACAAATTAAAAGACCTTTCCTCATATATTTACAGCCTAAGTGACTTGTGCCTTTTTGTTTGTCCCATCCACCGAGTGTAATGGGGCACATTATCATTGTTGTTTTTTTAACACAAGTTTATACAGTATGAACAGAATAATTTTTGATATTATAATAACAGCGCAATTCCTGGATTTTGTGGGTACTAGTCATTTTCCTGGTATTTTGAAAGCTCAATGTTGAAAACGAGGCCAACTGCCCATGTCTTGTGCTCATGGCTATTATAGCATATCTAAATAATAAGATAACTGTTTCAATATGAATCAAAAAATTAAAACAAGCCAGTTTTTAATTCCGTAAAGTGTTTGTCCACTGTGCAATATTTTCCTACATAAGTATAGCAGAATGATAATACATTATCATCAAGTGCTAACCACAGACCATTATGTTATTTCGCATTTAAGCCAGTGGATATGAGGTTTACTTTTTTCAGTTACTAATGGTGCAAAAATTACATGACTAACACTATGCTTACCACAGATGACAGCTTTGTCTGATCTCCCAGAAGCTAAACAATCTAAAGTGATTTCTTTTTTGTTGCGGACCGAGTTGGTTTAGGGCTCTTCGTACACATTGATAAGATATCTTATACCTCTTCGTACACATTGATAAGATAAGTTTTATTTCAAGTCGGCAAGTTTTCAACAGTACAACATAAGCTCTAGGAGCTTTTACAACCGGCTGTATATAACATAAGGTATAAGATCAACAAAGATTAAACAGCTACAATAAAAAATGATTAGACATGATATATATATAGATCTACATCACATACATAAAATAGACCTTTTTAGATATTTTTATAAAAATGAATCAGATGGTAAAAAACTAAATGAAAGTCAGCGTTCCCATTCACGCACAAATGTGAATTTCCGTATAATTTACAAAAATCACACATGAAATTACAACTAGGTGCGTGCATGCACGTATAAAGATTGAAGTAAAACTGCCAAAAAATTATCCGCAAATTCGAAGCACAAATCAATAATCTACTCACAAATCTCTGAAATTGTTTACAAGACCGTAATTTAATCCGAGGTCATAACTTGGGTTTCCCAGCTGTGCTTTTTATGCCCCCACAAATTGGGAGCATATAGCGTTGCACTTGTCCGTCCGTCCGTCTGTCGGAGTGTCCGCACTACCGAATAGGGATAGAGGGCCATCTAACTGTAAACAGAACAAAAGAGAACAATAGAGTTCATTCCGTAACAATAGAGTAAGGGGCCATTGGCCCTCTATTAAACAATAGAAAATAACAAAAGAAATGGCCCCTTATTCCATTTCGGCCGGACATCCGTCCGTATGTCTGTCCGTCCGTACGTCCCGAAATCTTGTGAACGCAACTCCTCTTAAACCGGATGGCAGAATTTGCTTAAACTTACAGGGATGAACAACCTTAATGCGTAGATGGCAGTAAAGGAAGGAATTTTTGCTGCAACCAAATTTAACAGAATTATGGCCCTTTGTTAATTTTTTCATTATATACTATGTAGAAATTTTGTGAACGCAACTCCTCTTAAACCGGATGACAGATTTTGCTTAAACTTACAGGGATGAACAACCTTAATGTGTAGATGGTAGTAAAGGATGGAATTTTTGCTGCAACCAAATTTAACAGAATTATGGCCCTTTGTTGATTTTTTCATTATATAACATATAGAAATTTTGTGAACGCAACTCCTCTTAAACCTGATGGCAGATTTTGCTTTAACTTCCAGGGATGAACAACCTTAATGTGTAGATGGTAGTAAAGGAAGGAATTTTTGCTGTGACCAAATTTAACAGAATTATGGCCCTTTGCTGATTTTTTCACTATATACTATGTAGAAATTTTGTGAACGCAACTCCTCTTAAACTGGATGGCAGATTTTGCTTAATCTTCCAGGGATGAACAACCTTAATGTGTAGATGGCAGTAAAGGAAGGAATTTTTGCTGCGACCAAATTTAACAGAATTATGGCCCTTTGTTGATTTTTAGTTTTCAACTTGTGGCACATGTGATCCAAAAAATATTTGACCTATAGTCATAAGATTGACAGAACAGTGGCGTGTGGGGGCATCCGTGTCCTATGGACACATTTCTAGTTTTAGCTCATGGACTGGTTTATAATTATTAACGACGGCTTCGCACGCTTTGCTCATTCTGGGACAATTTATTTTGTTTATTAGTCAAAATCGCTGTATGAGTATCCGATACTTACAATTTCTTCAAAATAGCCTGATATTTGTGTCAAATAACGAAGTCGAAACTGCATTTCAATCTGCTTGAATAATATAAAAATGGCGTCGTTGAAGAGCCAATCACGTGATTCACTCGCGCATTTATATAATTTCTACGTACAGTACAAATTTAAACTAAATTGTAATTTTAATTTTCAATACTTTAATACAATTATAAATGTATGACAACCCCTTCTATATTCAATGCATGAATGGATTTTCTAACTTGTAACCGTACATACGGAACTATTTTTTTTGTCAACGAAATTCGGTTGGCAATAAGAAATAGTTCGGTTAGCGCTAGCGCGCGCGGAGCAAAATTACCGTATATCGTGAAATGGAAAGGCAGAGTTGCGATTGTTTGGAATTGCGATTGTTTGCCTGTAGATGGGTGGTTATACCTTTGTGTCGATTTACAATCGACACAAAAAGTGAGGACGATATTAATTATTGATTTAATAGTGTAATGTGTAATAGATGTATTACTAAATTAAAATAATGATTATCGTAAGAATTATGGTAATCATGTGAAGGCCTTCAGTAGATATCAGTGTGCCGGTGGTGCGATAGGTGATACTTGTTCGAGACTCAAGAAAGGTGATATAGAATTGTCCGCCGATTAGAAATAACATATACTTGTATAGTGTTCCATCCCAAAGCTTTTTCCAGATTGTTTAGCTTTTGTGTGTTTGGTGGTAGCTGTAAGCTAGGCAAAACTTACAGCGAGCAGGAGTTTTTTCTCACGGTTTCATGCCCTGATATATCCCCTGGTCTGTTGATCGAGGCTACTTTCGATGGACGTCCGAGGAGTCTGGCAACTTTTTATATCCGCAAGGAAGCATCGTTTGCGAGTGATTGTCTTCAATCTGGGCCAGCAGAATGGAACATGGCAGTTATTCCTGAGTTTAGAGATATGGGAACTGGGTGGATCATAGTATGGAAGTGGCCTGAGAGGAGAAACCTGCATTTGGTCTGCGCTAGTGGAACAAACAAAGTATATATATAAGCACGTTTACCTACCATTTATTACATGTATATATCATATCTTGGTAACAAAATAACTTGCATACAAAGAATACATAACATAATTTTTAATCCTGCTAGTGTTATTTTAAGGTGATATATAAATGGTGATCTATATAAATGGTGATCATGATGATGGTCATCCTCTTCATCAGGGTCATCATCATCATATGACGATATTGGTGATGATGATGTTGATGATAAGGCTAAATGATTGTGTGAGAAAAGGGATAGTTGATATTGTGTTATTAGAAATAGAGGATAATGTTACACTGATGATAATGAGGAGGAGAAGGCGGTGGTTGGCGGCACAGATGATGATGATGATTATGATATATCATCATCATGATCATCGTCATCATCATTATTATCATGTGATGATATTGGTGATATATATGTTGATGATTAGGCAAAATGATTGTATCGGACAAAAGGATAGTCGAAATAATGCTACAAAAGTGATGACAGTATAAAGAATTGCTATAACAGTGTATTATAATGGATATCATGGTAAAAAAAAAAGTGATCACTGGACATCGTGTCAATATGTGTCGGCTGGCATTGGGTAGGAGGCTGTGATGTGAATATTTCTGCAGGTGAAATACCGTTATAACCGTTGTTTACTCCATAACTATGCATTGTTGGTCCATGATCGGGCTTTTGCATTTGGGAAACTGAATGCAAAGCTTCGGAGTATTTTGGTAACTGTGGTATGTGCCTATCAACTGACCTGTAGTTTTCGAAATATTCTTCTTGATGTGGTGTTTGCTTGAAAGATGATTGTGCGCCAGGCACCGAGGTATTCTGTTGGGATTGGTTTAATAGTTCAATATTTTCCAGGCGATTCCTCTAATTAAACTGGTTCCATTCTGGTAGTTCATCATGAATAACTTTTCCGTCAACAATCAATTTACCTGGATATATTATTTTTACTTTTGATCTTGGATTTAACCCTTTTTGCACCTTGTATTTTGGCCATAATCGGGAGCGTGCCATTTGTATCTCTTTCGGAAAATCGTAATCGACAAAAATGCCATGTACTCCTTTCAGCATGTACGCTCTACTCATGATAAGTTCGACATTTTGAAAGTCTCTAAAATTTACAATGATTGGCCTGTGGCTATTTCTTTGCCTTTTTGCTCCAGGTCTATGTGCGCGATTAATGCATATCTCATCTGGTAATATATCAAAAAATAGATAAATACAGAATCCCTAAAGAAAGCCCTACACGGCAAATTGAAAATGTTGCAGGCTCGGTTTGATTGAGCCTGTTCATAAGTCTATTCTGAAAAAAGTCTATCAAAATATTGCAACAGTTTTCTTCTGCATTTTCTGAAAAACCTCGAAAAATGAGATTGTTTCGTCGAGATCTTGCCTCCAGGTCAATAGATTTGAATGCTAGGGTCCTAATAAGATGTGTTTGACTGTTTGTTACCTCAATAACATGACCTACTTTCTCTTGCATATAACAAAGGGATTTTTGGATAGTAGACATGCCATTGTTGAAAGTACTTTGTTCATGTCTAATAATTCTCAGTTCATCAAATTATAGTAACATTTTTGTATCCATAGAGGATTCAGAAAAAGTTTCTCGCGTAATATGTGATTGTAATTGTTCACCTGTGTCACCTGAATCCTCTCTTACCTACCGGCTCCTTTGTTAAAAGCGGTCTAGTAAATCACTTACCGACCGGTTAACAGGTCTGCAAATAGATACCGACCGGTTATTGTTCTATTGTTCTCTATACAATAGAAAATATGTGAAGTCGAGAAACTCGTGCATTACAGTACACAATATTCACCGTAAAATAACGCTGAATTGTGGGGGAGGGGGGGATAATGACCACTTTGAATAGGAAAAAGGGTCGATATATATTTTAAAGATTAGTCGAAATAAATTAGCGCATACGGCTGTAAGTACCCTCATAACTTATATTCCAGATTATTTGTGAGAAAAACGAACTGGCTACTGTGGCGTTGAAGTTTTGTGTTTCGCCATATTAATGAGTATAACAACGCATATAAAGCCTTTCTTTAAAGTTTGCTTTTCGGTATACCTAACACATTTGCCGAACTATATAGCTTCATAAGATACTAGTTATTTCCACAACTATGTCTGAATTTGCACAATCCTGCATTATTTTAACAATTCTGCATTATAGGATATATGCGACGATTATATTATTGGTGCATATCGAATCAAAGTCAACTTCTGCATCTTTCTTTCCCAAAATATTACTTTCAGTGAGAGTATAGTTCATAGTTCAAGACCGTTTTTCTCATTGTCCCAGTTATTTTTACATTACAATTTGGATTTTGTATACCAGTACCAAGAATACGACTTGCGCTTTCATTCTAGACCGCGTGCTTACATATGCGGTCTTATAACGGATGATGCTAATTAAGAATACACGGAAAGAAAATTCTTCCAAGCATGGATGAAATTCTAAGAACATTTAAAATCGGCCATCATAAAAATCAACAACAACAAAACCCAACTTACATAACTGTGTAACTACATGTATTACTAATATTGAATCATATAACCCCGTCTTTTACTTTCCTTTTATATTTTAATTATATAAGAAATAGCCTGATCATCTATTTACCATGAAATTTATTACATATAAAGATAAAGTGTTCCGTTTTTATGATTAGAAAACATTTTTATCTTCCTCAGTATTTGCTTATATTATTAATATGTTATGTATTCATATATCAAAATAATGATCTTACCTTTCCCTATTCGACAAGTTCTGTTTTCATTTTCTGTGACTCAACTCACAAGTACATTACCTAATGAAACCCCGCGAAAATCACGAGAATATTCAAATAACACCTGATTTGTGAACGAATGAATTACAGGAGCGTAGCGGATGGTATCTTTGCTTGGCTTTGGAATGCTTTCTTAAACATGATAAAGTACATAAATAATATGTTACTTGTGAGTAATATATTAATAAATACTGAGTTAAAAACTGATGTATGGATAGAAAAACAAAAGAGCATGTAGGTAAGATAGTTACCGCACTCGGAATAGGTCTGCCTAGTATTTACAGACCCGGTGGCCTTTTAAAAACCTCGATCGCTACGCTCTCTTGGTCTTCAAATCGCCACCCGGGTCTGTAAATACTAGGCAGACCTATTCCTCGTACGGTTACTATTACTTGAAGAATTTCAAAACTGTTCTGTACAATTAAAAAATGCGTGACCGATAAAAAGTTGACACTCAATTAAATCACGGATTTATATTACATAAATCCGTGATTAAATCTACCCCGCTGGTGTTAATTGGGACTTCTGCAGTCTTTATCGATTTTTACACCTTATATAAACAATAAATAAATAAAAATAAATAAACAATAAAAAAATAATCGCCAGATTTTGTAGCCAAAATGCAAAAATAATCGCCAATATTATAAAATAATCGCAAATGGCGACTATGGCGATTGTCAGCGTGAGCCCTGTTTTATGATAAAATATGTAGAACCTATCATATGATAAGTAAATGACTTATCTAGATTTCTGTATACCAGGTCTGGATGCACAAATATGCCTGTCTAATGAACAGATTAGTTTCACCTAGGGGTGTAACAATACGGCAAAAACCGTATTGCAATATATTGTCATTTTCCAGCCTATCAACTTGATAAATTACAACGTGTGCAGAATTATGCTGCTAGAATTGTCACTGGAGCTGCTTACTATCAATCCAGTGCTGAAATTCATAAATCACTCCACTGGCTTCCAATTCGAGCAAGAATCATGTACAAAGTTATTGTGTTGCAAATGGCACCGCTCCATTGTATCTTCGTGAATTGTTCACTAAATGCCAGAGTCAGTACAGGAAAAGACTGAGATCCTCATCATCTAGCAACATTCGGTTTGATATACCAACTTGCTGATAGATTTTTTGGCTACTGTGGGACCTAAATGGTGGAATTCATTGCCAGACTATCTGAAGGCCGGACATTACCAATGAAAATCAGTTTAAGGCCAAACTTAAAACATACTTGTTTGGACTGTTTTTCAACTAGAGTTGTAGATTGTCTGTGCCATCGAGACTGGGTTTGGGAGTGCCTAGATCAAGCATATGTGTATATGATCTTAATACTGTACAGCGCAATCGAATATTTAATACATTTTTGCGCTATATAAATGTCTTGTATTTGTATTTTGCCAAAGTGTATTGCAATACGTATTGTCGTGTATATGTTTTGATGTAAAGATGGAGTAACATTAGATATTATTATTATTAAATGTATATATTCTTAGTAGAAACTTGATAAAAATGTAAGGAATAAATAGAAAGTACATTGTAAGAGTCACACAATTTGATGGAAATAAAACTAGTCGTGCGGGACCTTTCACACCTGGTCCGCTTAATATGTAAATTATGTGGCCGTTATTGACTTTTAAGTGTACTAGTTGTTGCGTATTTTTATCTTACGTTGACACCAATAAAACTCACCAATAAAAGATTTTATGCGAAATTTGTATGAAATTAGAAGGCGATTATTAAAATTATGATTTTTATGAAATACCGGTTTTCCAAAAATCGTACCGCGGTACGAAATTTATTTTTTCATATTGCAATAAATCGGTATACAGGTAAACCGTTACACCCTTATTCATAACTAAGATCTATTAAATATCGCCATTTTATTTTGCAGAGATTGCCCTTGTGGAAGTATTTGCATTGACGGTGCATGCGCAGAGGGTATGTACTAGTATACGTTTAATCATATTGCAGACATTATTAGAAAGTACACCAAACACAAAATAGATAATACAATAAATTGTATCATAGTTTGGAGACCTTTCTGTTGAAAATGTGTCAGGGTTAAATCGTATACATATACATGCACAGTGCGGTAACTGGAGTAAGGGTATTAGTTACCCGCACTCCAGAGCATGCCCATTGTTTGGATCATTTTTGCTGGGGTTTACATACTGTGAGGGCAGAGAAAGGGAAAGCGACAGAAATGTCACGTACATTCAGATGTTCGTTCATTGGTTCATTTTTGTCGGGCTTTCATATTGTGACAACAGGGAACGTGCTTTTATGTTTGACTATGATACAAAAGAGAAAGAACACTACGCTACGCCCCCTCGTACAAATCAGATAGCCTCATGTTTCGGTGCTCTTTCTATTACATAATGATAATATTCTATAAATAAGTAATTATTACATATTTTCATTAGACAATGATATAAAGATAGCTTCTGAATAGATGGCGAAATTTAAAATTACAATTTCATTGTGTAATTGTTTCATGATTTAATTACAAATAAAATCGTTGCATATATGTACGCCAGATAACAGTAACACGAAAATGTTTGTTAATTTAGGACTTTTATATATCTGCTAAACCCATTAGTTTCATGTTGAAGAATTATTCTACAGTAACATTTCACTAACTCAAAATATTTGTTAATTTTAGGTTGCATGTTGTACGACACATTTATGCCGGCTGGTTCCGAGTCAGAAGTTTACGGCAGAAAATGTCATTGTGGTGAAACTCCCGACGAGAAAGGAATGTTGCTAGAGGTAATATCACAACTATCTCTAAGTTATTTCCTCTGCTAATAAAAACTTGTTTTGTACAATATCTTTCTTGGTCCTTCATCATCTTTCACTAGATGCCCTCGTTTAAGTGTGAGATCATATACGTTTTCTTCTGTAAAAACAATCATTGAAACACTAAAACATTACTATTAAATTATCTGCTGTTGTCACTTACTTCATTAATTCTTGATTTCATGTTAAATATTTGAGATTTTGATATGATATGGTGAATTCAATAAAAAAAATTGTAATTTGTTTATTTTTTGTTTTTTCTTTCTTTACAGTGTGCTGAAAATGTGGAATTTGTAGGCGCTCCCGAAGGGGTTTTTGAATGGGAGAACAACCTAGCTTGTGAAGTGACCGCCGAGGAAGCCCCAGCTGATGCAGCCACCGAAGCACCCGCCGTTTGAATCATGTTGACATTCATTAAACATCAAGTTCACGACCGAATGTCATGTCGAGTTTCATTTGCATCAAATAATTATTATGAAATAAATGATGTTTACTTTTATGTAAAAAAAATGAGTTGTTTTATTTTAAAGATTTTTTCTGACCTTAAAAATTAACACAATTTCTGAATTTTGTTAACAATTGCTGAAAAGGGTATAGTTTTCCTTTGTGAATCTGTTATGAACCACGGCCCTCACTTCAAGCATGGAAGGTGAACTCTGGAAATGCGATATGGGTCGTCGTTCAAAAATGCTTCATTTTCTTTTTTTTTTCTGTTATCCCTTTGGCATTGAAATACAATGAAATTATCCTTGAAACTAACATTTAATACCCATAATATTACAAAGGTATATAAAATATAAAGGCAAAGACTATTTCAAGAACAAAGAGGAGCACAAATACAAGATAAAATTTATAACATTAACACTACGTAAACAGCATATTTGGTAAATTAACTCGTTTCCACACTGATCTATATATCCTTAGTTCAGTTTTTAATTGTTTAGGCATTGGATCATATTACTTCCGAAGATTACCTTCAAATTCTTAAAGAAGTCTGATTTTTATATGTTATAATTATAATGTTAACTTTGAAATGAAGAAAATAAATTTTTAGTTACTATAACAACTGTGTCTGTGTGAAATAAAAGACGATCATCCTATCTGTAGATTAAATAAATGATATTCATCCTTTATTTCATCCTTTATTTCCACAGCGAATCATAGCACAATTAAAATTATTGCAGTTAGATGTACGAGTATGTATAGTAAAACTGTACATGATTTGAAATTGTACACACATCAACATAGGTTTTAGTTACACTTCTTGATGGTATATTTAAATGAAAAAAATCTGAATGTATGACAAAGAACATGTACAGGAATTAAATGTCTTCCCTCCCCCTGAATTTTCATCAGCCGTTTTGACGCTATATGCATCTTTATTTTTCTTGTATATTTTTGTTAATTAATGACTTAGTATACACAGATGTAAAATCATTTACAGAATAATTTCGTCCATTCAGAATGTACATATTGCTATCAATGAGAAACTGTATAGGTGGTTCCCGTATGAGTTTGTATTAAAATCATATTCTTGGCTCAATATGATCAATTCCAGCAATAAAACCACCAGTGTCACCACAGCGGCTGTTAAAATCACCGCATACAAACAAAAAACATTTGTTTTGATATGCATAAATATTTTGCAACAAATCATTATTAAAAGTGGGAATCAGAATATCGTACAATGTTTTACCGGCGTTTACATCGCTTAGTGCGTTACTTGACAAAGCTGCCAAATATCTTTACAGCTAAAATTTATCTTATATGATTGACTAAATTTTCAAACAGCAAACAATTTAAACATTTAAATATTGTTATGGGTTTTAGAGAAACAAGAGTGCAAAAAGAAGGCTTAACCATTCGACCCAGACAGTTACAAAGTATGTCATTCAAGATACATGTACTTGAATGTCACTAAGTATGTCAGCGCTATGCACGCAACTCTTATCTTTGTTCTAAATAAGAATTCGTTAACAATCAAATCAAATTCTACTCCGCTTTGTCTTTAATATGACGCGTCTTAAGCTGTTATTATTTTGCTTTGCTTTTGGAATAACTTGCATCTACGGGAATGATAGAAATTCCCGAATATTACTGGAAGAGGCCAGCATAGATGACATTGTCAATACATTGGCAAATCTGACTGCCAGGGTTGAAAAATGCGAGACAGGTAAAACGTTGTTTTTTTTATTATTTTTAAAACTAACATACTATTTATTAGCAATGATTATATGATTTAATCTTCTGCTAATTTTTTGAACAGTAGAGCTCGAAATTTTACAATTATGCACTTAAAAATAATCTTCATTGTCTACTTTATAGCAGTCGAAAATTTCGAAACGTTGCCACTTAACTGTTGATGATGTGTAGTAATTGATCAAAATATAAAACGCAATTTTACTACATTTGTATTTTGAAATTTTCAGGACCTATTGCGTTCAAGGCACATTTAACCAAAAGCGTGTCCCCTGGAGCGAATGAGAGAATCATTTTTGATGACGTACAGCTCAATCTTGGTGGCGCCTATCATCCTTTTCTTGGAGGATTTTCGGCCCCATACACTGGCACTTACTTGTTCTCCGTCTCCATCTGCTCTACAGGTGGCCATTTTATTGTCCTTGACCTTATGAGGAACAAGGATGTGATTGGTCGAATTTTGGCGGGAGATGCGAGCTATGACGACTGTTCATCGGAAACTACGGTAGCACAATTGCACTCTGGAGATGAAGTTTTTGTTCAGCACCACTTAACAACCGGCGACTTCATACATTATCAACAACATACAATAAACAGTTTCACTGGGACTTTGTTGCAAAGAATGTAGAATAAAGTAAAGAATTATTAAGCATTGGTAATTTGTTATTTCTGTAACGAAAGACGCCTAATACTTATTATAATAAAATATGTTTCATGAAGATCGATCTTCTCTTTCGTAGAGTTAGAAATCTCTTTCTCTCTGTTTGCGACTGATCACGTAGGTTTTTACAACATGTATGTATTTCATCACGCCCTCCAGTGTACGGTAAAACGAGCGAACGGCATTTCCGAGATAGAGCGGAAGGCCGATTTAAACGGATAATTGTAAGTGTTGTTTATGTTTTTGTCTTGTTATTCTTTTAAGTTGTATTTTTTCGAAAAACGGAAAATGTAGTTCCGTGTAGGATTGATTTAGGCTTCTTCCAATGATCTAAGCTGTTACAAAAAGAAAATTATATCAAGCCTGGGAGAACTTTTTCCCCTGACGGAGCGAACGACGATTTGTAAAAAACCATTAAAATGCCATACCGGTCTTATTACGGGTCGATATTTTCCTAATACACTTTTTAAAGAAATTCGAAGAACAGAACAGAACAGAACACGTTTATTCAACAATAAGGAATTGAACTTACGTTCCTCTTCCATACATGCAATACATATAAACATAGGTCAATATACATGCATAAACATATTATAGTTATATAGTCATAATTTTACATATTATACAATTTACAAAAAAAGAAGAAAAACATCAATACTACAAGACATAATCAAAACTATAATCAAAGGTAGAGGATGAGCCATAAATATTATACGTTAGTACTAGCATTGCGAAGTTTTGATGCATGAAATAAATAGGAGGTCAAATTATTTAACACAGATTTTTTCTTTGATTTTAACAGTTCGCAAAATTTCCACATGCTCGGTTTTTTCCAATATTTTTTTGGTATATACTGTTTTCTTAAGTCACTATATTTTTTACACACCAGAACAAAATGGTATTCATCTTCTATGTCCGTGCTTGATTCACATATTTGACAAAGTCTTTCATTCCTGTCTAATCTATTTCTACCAAATCGTCCGGTTTCTATCCTAAGATTATGTGCCGATATGCTTAGTCTTGTTAACAAATAACGTTTGCTTTTCGGCAAGATATTTAAATATTCTTCGTAACCGAATTCAGTTTTAATATGTCTATATAATGAACACAATACACTGTTACTGCTTATATCTTGTTTATAACTGTCAGTCAGTCTTTGCTTAAACTCCATAAGAAAATAATTGGATTGTACTGATAACGGATTTTCCCACACATAACCAAAACCGTATGAATATAAGAGATTTCTTATATAACTAGTCCAATTTGTTTTCCCGTTATTAAAATCCTCTAATGATATTTCATACAGCTCTTTCAGAATACAGTGATCAGAATTGTTAATCTTTAACCAGTATTTTACTGCACGAACATAGCGGTAAATAAATAACGGATACCTTCCTAGTTCGCCGTAAATGCTAGCATTGCTTGAACTTATTTTCACATTTAAAACCCTTTTACAAAACTTTAAATGAATGCGCTCTAATTATTTAGATTTTATTACTCCCCATACCTCGCATGAGTAGTTCAAAATGGAAGCAACAAAAGCATCAAATAACTGACAATACGTACTTGGTTTTAAATCAAAGCGTTCAATAAGAAGTTCAGAGCTTTAAGACCTTTACCAGCTAGAACGTTTTGATTTGAATTGAAACTTCCAGACGAGCTAAATACGACTCCTCAGTAATTAAAATTTGAAACAGTTTCCAAGTTAACACCATTATAGTTCCATTTTTCGTTTCTTCTGGGTCTTCCTCCCTTTTTGAAGATGGTTACTTTAGTCTTGTCCGTGTTAACTTCAATACCCCATAATTTACAGTACTCACTCAATAAATCTAAATTTCTTTGTAGATCATCCGGACTTTCGCCTAAAATCGTCATGTCGTCTGCATACATAAGAAGCATTAATGTTACTTCTTTCAACGTTATTCCATTTTGATTTTTTTCTTGTAAATATATTTCAATGTCTTCAATAAACAGAGCATAGAATAATGGCGAAATGACATGTCCTTCGTGCCACATAAATTACACCTGAAGGATTTCTTAAATTTGTAAATCGATATTTTTCGAAAGTAGTGGAGCCAAAGGGCAAGAGATGGAGCGAAAGGTTCGGTGTTAAGCGCAAGGCGATATTAATTTGGCATATTGGAAGGAGCGTGGTCTATGAATTTTTATATATAAAAGCTTTAGAAGTTAAAATACACATGATCAAGTGTTGAGACTGAGATATATAAACCTTTGTAACTAATGTCATATACATTTATAATGTACATGTCCTACCTACCTAGCATTACATTATGTTATCAAAATATTATATGTGAGGCTAGATTACAGAAATTTTTAACGTACGCTTGTCATATATGATGAACATACATAGCATAGCCATATATAATTTTGACTGGGGTGTACGGAAAGGTGCAATTTTGCGCCACATGTTGTTTAATGCATTATATAGGTGATGGATACAGCTGTTGCTAAGCCACATATGGGCGGGAGCATAATGGTGAAACAGGTTTTGGAAGTCCAAGAAGTATCTACTATATAAGTAAATGGTTTCTATTCGATCTACACATTTGAATATAAGCAATATTCAGTTGACGATCGTTCAGATTACATGTAAGTACTTTTTAATTTTTGTAAACATACTAGTATGGTGGGAGCATTTTTCTTACTTTACATTAAATGAAATATTAGATGAAAAAAGAAAATAATTTCAGATAATTTCTAATATAGAACGTAAATTGTTGATGCATGTTTATGCATTTATTTGCGTGTGTTGTGGGATAGCATATTTTAAACTCAAATATGTATTCACAAATGTATGACAACTCCTTAAACAAAAAATACTTTCATTTTTTTTACAAAATTGACATATTTTCTTCACACATTTTATTATTCTATAATTTCAGTTATACCGTAAGCTTTGAGATAAAGATGGTACGTTTAACATTCGTATTGTTGTTTGTTGTTGCTGTTGCTTTTGTTGTTGCTGATGAGGATGAAGACAATTCCTGCACCGAACTTAAGTAAGTACACATGCATTTTAAACTGGTTGACTCAACAACCGGATCACAACCACGATTCAATCGGGTATGTTATTTTATTTTCCCATTTCTAACAATGCATGTTACTTAATGCCAAAAAGTTTGGGAGTATAAAGCTTTGACTGGCGAATTGTTCCAACAAATCCAAAAAAACTGTAAAATCCCATTGTTGTCATTATCTTGTGGTCATATCTTTGAAAAATATCTGTGTTAAGTAAAGCACATGAGTTAAGTAAGAACACAAAGTAAAATTTTCCTAAAAATTATTCAAGGGCTTGAATAGAAGGTTAAGCGATGGTGATTTTGTATGCACCTCTCGCTAAATTTGAAATTCATATTTCTATATTAGATACCAATGAATATTTTATCCGGTGAATACTGGCCGCCCAGTAAAGTATGGAGGAGATATGCAGACATATATTGAAAACATAAATTTATGAATATGAGAACAGAAAAAAATGTTATAACTAAGATCTATTAAATATTGCCATACATAATAATGCCTATTTATTTTGCAGAGATTGCCCTTGTGGAAGTATTTGCATTGACGGTGCATGCACAGAGGGTACGTATACGTTTAATCATATTGCAGACAATATTAGAAAGTACATCAAGCAAAAAATACAATAAAATAATGATAATGTTCTATAAATAAGTAATGATTACATATTTTCATTATACGATGATATAAAGATAGCTGAAATTTAAAATTACAATTTCATTGTGTAATTGTTTCATGATTAAATTATAAATAAAATCGTTGCATATATGTACGACAGAATGATAACAGTAACACGAAAATGTTTGTTAATTTAGGACTTTTCTATATCTGCTGAAACCATTAGTTTTATGTTCAAGAACTACTCTACAGTAACATTTCACTTACTCAATATGTTTGTTACTTTTAGGTTGCATGTTGTACGACACATTTATGCCGGCGGGTTCCGAGTCAGAAGTTTACGGCAGAAAATGTCATTGTGGTGAAACTCCCGACGAGAAAGGAATGTTGCTAGAGGTAATATCACAACTATCTCTAATTAAGTTATTTCCTCTGCTAATAAAAACTTGTTTTGTACAATATCTTTCTTGGTCCTTCATCATCTTTCACTAGATGCTCTCGTTTAAGTGTGAAAGCTACCGCTTAGATCATCATATACGGTTACTTCTGTGAAAAACAATCATTGAAACACTAAAACATTACTATTAAATTATCTGTAGTTGTCACGTACTTCATTAATTCTTGATTTCATGTTAAATATTTGAGATTTTGTTTTTTTATTCTTTCTTTACAGTGTGCTGAAAATGTGGAATTTGTAGGCGCTCCCGAAGGCGTTTCTGAATGGGAGAACAACCCAGCTTGTGAAGTGACCACCGAGGAAGCCCCGGCTGATGCAGCCACCGAAGCACCGGCCGTTTGAATCATGTTGACATTCATTTAACATCAAGTTCACGACCGCTTGTCATGTCGAATTTCATTTGCATCACATAATTATTATGAAATAAATGATGTTTACTTTTATGTAAAAAAAATGAGTTGTTCTGACCCAAAAAATTAACACAATTTCTGAATTTTGTTAACAATGGCTGAAAAGGGTATAGTTTTCCTTTATGAACC
The DNA here is from genome assembly GCF_026571515.1 of Ruditapes philippinarum. Taxonomy (NCBI): domain Eukaryota; kingdom Metazoa; phylum Mollusca; class Bivalvia; order Venerida; family Veneridae; genus Ruditapes; species Ruditapes philippinarum. Next base: position 11,387 of record NW_026853502.1, on the reverse strand, counting down.
ACGGCCCTCACTTCCTGCATGGAAGGTGAACTCTGGAAATACATATGGGTCGTCGTACTAAAGCACTTCATTTTCCTTTTTCAGTTATCTCTTTTGCATTGAAATACATTGAAATTATCCTTGTAACTAACACTTAATACCCATAATATTACAAAGGTATATAAAATATAAAGGCAAAGAGAATTTCAAGAACAAATACGAGCACAAATACAACATAAAGATTTATAACAATAACACCTAGTTAACAGAATATTTGGTAAAAAAAAACTCGTTTCCACACTGATCTATATCCTTAGTTCAGTTTTTATTTGTTTGGGCATTGGATCATATTACTTTCGAAGATTTCCTTCAAATTCTTAAAGAAGTCTGTTTATTATATGTTACAATATTAACTTTGAAATGAAGAAAATAAAATTTTAGTTACTATAACAACTGTGTCTGTGTGAAATAAAAGACGATCATCCTATGGATCCAAGGAACCCATTATCATATAGGGGAATTTCTTTAACTTGTTCTGTTTATAAACTCGATTGTGCTATATTAAATAATAGACTAAGTAACTGGGCTGAAAATCGAAATGTCATTGTTGACGAACAGAATGGGTTTAGAAAGAAAAGAAGCACTATTGATCATTTATTTACGCTAACAAATATAATTGATACTAGGAAAAAAACGTAAACAGTCTACATTTGCTGCTTTTATTGATTTTAAAAAGGCATATGATTATATAAATAGAGATTTACTATGGAAAAAATTGTATGACATAGGTATAAAAGGTAAAATGTTAGGTGCTGTACAATCTTTGTATGATTCTGTATATTCATGTGTAAGAATTAACTCTAAACATACTGATTGGTTTACTGTTAAGTCTGGATTACGTCAAGGCTGTATATTATCTCCCCTTTTGTTTAATTTATATATAAATGATCTTGCTGTTTACCTGAAATCTCTTGATATTGGTGTTGACTATGGATCTGATAAATATGTATGTTACTTTATGCAGATGATATTGTCTTGTTGGCAAAAGATGAGAAAGATTTGCAATGTTTATTAAATGCACTTAACAACTGGTGTAGCACCAACGATATGTTTATAAATAGTAGTAAAAGTCAAATTGTCCATTTTAGACCTTTATCTGTATGTAGAACATCGTTCAGTTTTATATGTGGTGTTCACACACTTAATATCGTTGATAGATATATGTATTTGGGATTAATGTTGCAAGAGCACTTAGATTTCAATGTTACTGCAAAGGTTGTAGCTCAAAGTGCAAGTCGGGCTCTTGTCCTTCTTATTGCTAAATGTAAATCGTCTGGTGGTCTTCCGTACGATGTATTTACCCACCTATATGATTCTACTGTTTGGCCAACAATCAGTTATGGTTCTGCTATCTGGGGTTATCGCTCTTACTCGTGCGTTAACGCAGTGCAGTTTCGCGCTATGCGTTTCTTTTTAGGTGTCGGTAGATATATATACGCCTAACGTCGCGGTTTCCGGTGAAATGGGATGGATATCCCCAGAAATCAGACAGTGGAAATCCATTGCTATTCATTTATCTAGAGTCTCTTATATGCTTGATTGTGGAGTAAACAAACGAGTTGCACTTTGTACTGCATCTGCAGCAAATAGATCATGTAAGAACTGGTTGTATACATTGCTTGCAATGTATACAGAGTTATAAGCTATGTCTCAGAAATCGTTACAGGTTTATGTTTTACCGAACAACAGAAACTAGTTCTTCATTCTGCAGTATTCCGACTACACATCATTAAAATAGTGTTTGCAAAGTTGTTTAAATGCTTTGAAAGTTCCAAATCGTTCATTTTCATGAAGTAAAAGACTCTATATTTCCTTTAAAGAAAACAGAAAATAACAGTTCATTGATAAAATCGTACGTTTATACCTACGCGTTAAACTTCGCATATACGCATGCGCTTGCTAGCATGAATGAATACATCGTAAATATAGTAAGTCGTCAGAGTAAAATCGATACCGCTTATGCTAAAACAATACAAAATAAGCTTTTTTTAAACCGCTAGTTTGTTGTGATTAAATGTCCGAATTTAAAATGTATTACACCAATAGAAAATCTTAGCTTCATCACACAGTATAAACTTCAATACATCTTTTGACTCCAAAGTATTTAAATTAACTGTTAAACCTACCATATGTCAGACCATTTTACATGCGATTTATACGGTGAGATACGCAATGATAAGAATAGCTGTCGCCTGCTAGTTCTGAAAGTGTATATCGGTGTATTATATAAATGGACGAAACATCTCAGATAGATATTAAATCAAATAAAATTCCTGATTTACATTTATGCAATAAAATTGCCCTAAAATGTTTTACAAAATGAGTATGGTGCTCCGTCACAAAATTTACCAGCGTATACCGGAAAATGTTTTGTTTTTTTTTTTAAAAAACTGGCAATTATCGTGACTTCGAAAAATAGAAATTTCGTAAGCTATTCTTTTGAATACCTTTTTTTACACATGATTTTCCTTTCACTTTTGTATGCCTTAGATTTTTTAAAGGAAATATGTTTCGAAATTCAGCGAAGATTGCCTGATTCAGTACGGGTAAAAATAAAGATTCGGCCGCTCGACCGTTCGACCCATTACAATTCGTCGAACTTGAGATATTGACGATTAAGCCAGAGTATGGAGCTAAATATAGGCACATGTGGCAAGATTCGACGAGAAGAAATAATCATTTGAAACTGTAAATCAGTGTAAGCATTAAGAAATAAATACATTATGTTATTTTAATCTGCTTATATTAATTGCCGAAAACACCAGAAAATACCGAAAAACACTTAAAATACAAAGAAATATTAATTCAGCAATATAAACAATTTTTGTCAGTTACTTGATGAAATGGGTTCAATAATATCAGTTTTAAATCGATGATATATACAATTGGTATAATTCCTACAAAATAAGTTTTATCTACTTTTTTCTATCCTTTAAATGATTAAAATTTACTTTCTTTTTGCAACCAGTGTAAATTAGAGAATGATTCTATTCTGTATTAAATGCGATATGTAAGTGTTTTTTGGCAAAGTAACAGTCTAGCGTCAAAAAAAACATGGAAAAGCCGGAAAACACACTTTTACGGGCATTAAAATAGTCGTAGTTAAAACAAGAGCCGCTATTTTTTTCAACCTTTTAAATGAATAACTATATATTACTTTCTTTTATTACCAATGTAAAATGTCAGTGATGTGTATTTTTATAAATACAGCATGAAAATGTTTTTCGGCTACGTAACGGTCTAGCGTCAATAACATGGAAAAGCCCCCCCCCCCCCCCCCCCCAAAAAAAAAAAAATTCGACCGTCTAAATGAATGATTATAACATTATATGTGTAAGCAATGAAAAATATCAGTAATATTTTTGTAATAAACATTGTATGAAATTGTTTATCGGCTATGATACTGCCTAGCGTCAAAAACATAGAAAAAATAAATAAACAAACAACACATTTTACTTGCAATAAAATACTAGATATATTTTTAAAAAAATGCTGCTAAATACATTTTTCAACCGTTTAAATGAATAACTATGACATAGAATTTATTACCTTTGTAAAATGTCAGTTATTTTTTGTAATAAGTACAGTATGAAAAAGTCAGTGGTGAAACTTATAGGTTGGCTCAGGGTGAGGTTAGCCTGGGTTCCAGTCTGTCGATTTTTTGTTTGGTTTCTGTTTGGCAAAATCGACACTATCAAAACGACGAACGAATAAGGAATATTAAGCGCATATGTTATGAACAAAAAAAATGTTATGAATAAGCAAAAACTATCAACACCTGAATCCCAGGCTAGGTGAGGTTTTAGATTGTTGAATGTCGGCCATCCATCTTATGTCAACTCTGGTCTGTCCACATTTAGCATCGTCGGATACCCACGGCCGAACCATTTACATTTATCAGTTATGTCATGTTAAATGTTAATCAACCATGTGTATCCGACGCCGACATTACAGTTGTTAACAATCTGCTGGTCATTTAGTTTGTTAACACTCTACTGGTCACACTTTTGTCCCAATTGTCACACAACATCGTAAGAATGTGTGTGACAGGTTTTGCTCGAGTTTAAACATGGATCACCTTGGTTGAAAATCAGAAGTATGTTACAGTAGCCAAAAAATAGAAAAAAATGTTTTAGCTCAATGGTTCATCTAAAGTTAAGAAGTTGGTAACACAACCTGATTATGGAAAAACCCTTGTTAACTTGCTGTCCAATTTAAATGGATTTCTTGGAAAGGTTGTTCATGAAGACTATATGTAACAATTATTGAATAATGAAAATATTACAGTACATTTGAATTGTTGTGATTATAGATTTCATTATTATTAATTAACGATAAAGTAATGCATTTGAAAATTAATGTGTAGAGATTAATACAACACACCGGAATATATTTATTAATGCATCAAAGTACAGTACATAGATGTACTATAATTTGGTAATTAATTCTTGTAGGATGATTCAGTTAATTGACTATGTATAGAGTTCAAGCCAGATCATGTATTTTATCAGCATCACTGGAAACTCAATATGACTGTTTCAATATTCTATACTGCAGTCCATTTAACGGGTGTTTCAAAAAAATGATTTCTTTATTGCTCATCTATCAGCTTGCCCTAGCAATACAGATGGAACATTCAACTTCCTTGACTCATAAATGACTTTTGAAGAAAAAAGCCTTGGTGCATGTGAATCACTTGTTAGGGACATTGGTCTTGGTCAGAAGATAATCCCTATTGTTTTCGAGGTCAGTAGGTTAAAATCAACATGGCTTTGATGACAAAAATGGATTACATTATCAAGCAATGTATACTTCAGTACTTTCAGTGCTTTGATTTTTCTATGTTAATGATATGTTAAAAAATTGTAATGCGCACCAATATAGTAATATAAGAATTTCCATTCCAAAACATACTATAGTGAATATTGTTACAACTAAATTGCAAGAAAAATGTGTTTTAAACTGGCTCGAATCTTTGAATAGTGTCACAGGTCCTTCTGGTCGTGGTGGCAATAAGTTGCGTACATATCGACTGTTTAAAACAGAATATGAGACAGAATTATATTGTAAACTCATTATGCCTCCTTGTCATCGCACTGCATTTAGCAAGTTTCGTTGTGGTGTTGCGCCTTTACGCATAGAAACTGGGCGTTACGAAGGCTTAGATGTATTGGAACGAAAATGCCAGTTCTGTGACAGTATTGAAGACGAAAGCCATGTCATTCTTGATTGCTTTGTGTACGATGACTTGCGACAATCATTATTTGATAAGGCTAAAACGGTAGATAATGCATTTGTACAAATGTCTAAAAATGAACAATTAATACGAATGAGACAAAAATAAAGTATGAATATATAGCACAATTAAAATTATTGCAGTTAGATATACGAGTATGTACTTAGTAAAACTGTACATGCACACATCTATAGGTTTTTCGTATACATATCAGTAACACTCCTTGATGGTATATTTAAATGAAAAAAATCTGAATGTATGACAAAGAACTTGTACAGGAATTAAATGTCTTTCCCCTCCTGAATTTTCATCAGCCGTTTTGACGCTATATGCATAGTGATTATTTTTATTTCTCGTGTTGAATTTCTCAGATAAAACAGAATAACCCGAAGTTTGACGGAATTGGCCGAGAAGATGCGATTGTTCGAACTAATTAAATCGATTTCTAAATTTAGCCTATATACTTTGCGGACTACGTCAGTATTTTTTACGCAACTTGTGTCTTAAGGTATATATTGGTAAATTTTCTGCCTGTATATCGTGGCTGGCTAAGTAGACTGGATACTTCGTATTTCATATAGAAAATTGAATCAACCTTTCAAACCCTGTGGGGTGATCCCCATAAGCTCCAGCTACGCCATCCAGCTATTTTTTTTCTCAATCTACTGATCAGATGTTTAACTGATTAAGAGCTTAATATCATCATATTATGTTATTAGAAGGTCACAAGTTGTGAAAAATTTCCTACAACTGGTCAATTTATATTCAGTATATATTTCATGAAAATAGTCTAATATAATTTACTAAATATAAAGCGTGGCATATCGAGGTTTGTGCTAGTTAACTTGCCTGGGTTCCAGTCTGTCGATTTTTTATGTGCTTCTGTTCGGCAAATCGACATACTATCAAAACCAGAGATGTTGTGTTATCTATGACGATCGAGTATGAAATAGCGCGTAAGTTATGAATAAATAAAAAAATATCAACGCCTGAATCCCAGGCTACTAGTTAACTGTTTTACAAACATACTAGCTACTAAGTCAAAGCTCTAGAGTTTGATAATCTTACAGTTCCAGTTCTGTATAAATTGATCAATTAATCTTGTCTTAAGAAATGATAAAACATCTTAATGTTTCATCTTTAAACAAATATCTAATCATACATGTATTTAATTAATACAGTTTTAAAAGATTCTAGTCCTTGTCATCCATAAAAGTCGTAACTAGTAACACCTTAAATTTTCTTACAAATTGCAAAATTAATGTACCCTTTCAATTGATGAGTCATTTACAAGATCACAAAGGACAGTAGATGGGGCTATATACTGGAATCACTGTGTGTCGTTGGTCCGTCTGTGAACATCTGATTTCTTTTGTAAAAAACAACCTTACCGTCATCTGTTTGTTTGTTGCTTTTTTATGTGTGTGTGGGGGGGGATATATATGAGTTTTTCTTAAAATGTACACACAGTCTAAATTGACAACGTTTCAAAAAAGGTCATTTTAATGACCGTACTCATGCTAACTTTGGAACACATTTCCACATCTGTGCAGTCCGTAATAATCGCACTGATTTGTGAAGAACGAAACTTGACAGATTGAAATAGACGTCCTCATATATTTTATCAAATAACAAATGCAAAACAGGCCGTAAAACATCATTACCTTTCACAAAATATCGGTGGGTAATGGTGGGTATCAAATGTTAATATATCCTCTGCCATTTATTTTATTCGAATTGTTATTCGAATGATATGTATACTAAAAATAACTTAAATAAGACATAGTGTATATTAGTGTACCTTTTTCGGAAAAAAGAAGGAAACTACATTGTATATCGTATATTTTTTAAGAGTTTTAAACTAGCGGAAATAAAGCGCTACATGGCAAATACAGTAGATATACTCACGGCTGTAATTAAAACCGTGATATACTCTATTATAAATGTTTTTATGACAAAATTTTCGTCCAAATGATAAATCATTTTACTTAAAGAATAAATGTCTCGCAAATTAAAATTCTAACAGTGTCTATTTTGGATTATACATTAAGTTAGTTGGAAGTGAGACCACCATCAATATGCAAGATCGTGCCGTTAATCATTTTCGCCATGTCACTCAGCAAGAACACCGTTCCATCCGAAACATCCGTGGGCTCTGGAAAACACCAGTAAGAGAATAAATACATATCTAATACAGAAGGTGTGTTAATATTAATATTTTACATTAAAACTCAAAGTACAATTCCACAACTGAAGCCAATTTTGTGAACATGTGCGTATTTTAGAGATTTATATCTTATTTTTGATTGCTACATTTCCTTTCTTGGTTAAAGATTGATTTAACTAATTCAACATTTGTTAGAAGAAAAAACTAGAATGTATATGCATGTATAACATTTGTATGGACAATGATTTTATTGATTTAATCAATATATCCATGTGATAAATTACATGTATTTTTTTATATTTAAACTTGTGTTGGTTTTCGATCTATTTGTCCTATGTGTGTACTTCGAAAGAAACAATATAATTACCAGCAAAATGCCCCATTGGTGTTCGAACGAGATATTTCATGTGTTTCTTCGGGTCTTCCCAGGCTCGTCTGCCCATGTCTGTCATCACAATAGTTGGATGGATGGCATTTACACGGATCTAAAAAATGTTATAAACAATCTTTATGTACAAATTAATTTTTAAAACAAGCTTCAAATGTGGAACATTCTCTGACTTGCTCTAATTGACAATATTTCAATTACTAAATACGTGCATTTACGACATGATAAATATTATGAAAGAAGCATATGCCAAAAATCAAAATCATTAACACATTAACATGAATAATACGCGTAGATGAAAACTAACAACGCGCGAAATCAGGCATTTACCTGATGTGGCCCAAGTTCAAGTGCCATAACTCTTGTAAGTGTATCGACAGCCCCCTTTGATGAACAGTATGATGTGTGCTCGGGGAACGCGACATTGGTCGTCATGCTTGAGATGTTAACAATAGCCCCACCTTCTCCTCTCTCTATCATCCCCTTGGCAACGACCTAAAATATATTAATATAAATCACAATATGGAAAATAGCCTGAATTACATGTAGTATTTTGAGGATTACTCTATTTAATGCCACTAAATAATTGTAAAAATGGAACATATATCAGTATTTTCTTGCTTTAAATGAAGCGTTATTACAGAATCATTCACGAAGAAAAAGTTATTTGGGAAACGGAAATACAAAGTTCTTATCCTAGAAAAGGACACAAAAGGTTAATATCACATATTATGTGATATATTTCATTGTGTCCATAACGGGAATCGAAAAATACTTACAGGGTATTCATTTACTCAAACCTGAATTTATTAAACATAAATTTTATCAATTGATTGGTGTCAATTTTTGTTTTCACTGATACATATCTTCCAAAATAAATGAAATTCTATCACTTATTAAAATTTATCAAATAATCAGGAAATAATAATAATATAAACGACATTTTTTAATATGTTAAGAGACGCTTACCGACGTTTAAGAATCAAATGAAGAGAAATCTTACAACATTCAGAGCGAGTGCGATAAGCCTAGAATTTAAAGTCATGCAAAACTAAACAAACCTGTGAAACGTTAACTAATGCCTGGAAATTGACACTGAATACCCTGAAAATACAAATGTGTATATAAAGACACTATCACGACAACTGACCTCCGCTATGAGAAAAAAAACATAAACGTCATTTAAAAAAAAGAAATGACGTCAATAGACGTTTGCGTTGTCGCTGACGTTGCAAATAGTGATTTACTCTTGAGATGTTGAATTTATATAAATAAGAATAATAAGAAAGGCCAAAAATGAAAATATTTATGTTTCTCTTCCGTGACCCATGCAAAATTGTGTTCGGTTGAGACGTTCAGGGTTGTTTCCTCATGCTGTCAGTGAAATATAAACTAAGATGCATTATTATAACACATTATTCCAGTGTCTACACTGATAATAATCGTTACTTACAACTGTGGTAGATACAGCAAGGAAATGAACACCAGCATGCATATCATTTAGTTATTTATTTCAATTTAACTGGCTATCTTAAGACTTCAAACACTAAAAAAAATGATTGAAATAATGAGTACAATAAATACATTGTATGAAGTCTCTATATTTGTTATATCTTCAGATACAGAACCTGTCGGACTACTAGTATAGGCATGTATGTGCATGTAGGATTCGTCTCCTTGTGGGAATTAAATATTCGATGTTATTCATATAACATTGATTAAGGGTTTGATTATATTCGAGACTTCGGTAACAATAAATGACCTTATTCATCATTTATTTAAAGGCTCAATATATGCATCAGAGGCAAGTAAATTTTTACTTCTTTAATAAGGGCAAACATGAATGTTATAATGTTTAAATAATGGTTTTTGTGAAATGTTAGATGCTTGTTACCTGAAAAAAGTAGCGAATAATCTGAAATATTTGTCATTAAAAGTAGCAAAATATAAACAAAGTAGTATTTCCATACAAATTACTAATTCACTATCACTGCACTTATTGTCAAAAATCAACAGATGATCATTAAAAAGATGGTTCAGGTAATTGGCCAATTCATAACTTTTTGGATACTATAAAAGTACACCAAAATTAGGCATAATGGGCCTTTAAGAAGGAACTAAAATACTTATAAATGAAGCGTGCGCAATACCTGTAAATTATTGCAAAATAGTGCTAAATTTAGCGTGTATACCTTGCGTACTACGTCAATAATCTATTTAACGACCGTTTACGTTTAACACATTTTGTGTATTAAGGTTTATATTGGTTAATTTCAATAGTTAAATTGGTGCTGGCTAAGTAGACTGGATACTTCGTCTTTCTCAGCAGAATAAACTTCGTGGGACCATACCCATAAGAACCAGTTACGCCACTCAGCACTTTTTTTTTTTTTTTTTTTATTTATATTCTTTTTTTTTATTTTTTAACATTTTACTAACAGATCACTATAATATGTGTTATTAAAAGGACATGTGCTAGTTTTTACATTTTTATTATTTTAACAAAAGTTAACAGAAATTATATATTTTGCGGCTATCTAGCACCACAGGTGTTAGTCACTAAGCCAAAATATAAATAAATAAATATATAAATAAATAAATAAATAAATAAATAAATAAATAAATAAATTATATTAATGAAAAATAAAAATAAAGAAAAGATACATACTATATTAAGTAAATATATATGCATCTCTTTCTTTTTGCTTGGGGTGGGGTGGGAGGGCTTGGTGGCCAATCAACGCGCCGAACACCTGTGGAACAAACCCATGTTAATTCCTTCAACGGTTTACAGTATGGGAGAGGGTCTCTCGACCCAGATAGCATGCACCGTTAAATGGTACATTTTAAGGCGTTACACTCAAGTATTTTTTGAAACTAGAAACACCTGTCATTAAACGCGAGAATATCATATTCAGAGTCAGTGCTGTCAGTTTCCTATTTTTCAGTATAAGGTGATCCATCTGACAGTACTGGGTAGAAAGTTTACTTGAAACACAGAAAATAAAGATGGAATGTAATCATTTTGCTAATGGTATAGTTAGAAATTTTTAGATAATCGAGTCTTTCGAGAGCGAAACGAGGGGAAAAAATCAAAAACAAACACATACCAAATATTGAACTTAAGTGAGTTGGTTTGAATTACAGAAGGTCTGTAATACAATGAAAAATTACGTTGATAGTATTAGATAGTATTTAGTATTAGACTTGAGAACAAACCACGAAAAAATGATTATACATGGAAGTGATTGGCAAGTGCGATAATCATGACGCGATATTACATATGTATACATGTACTTACATAGCAGATTGAACAAAATATCAGTATTCATTATTCTCAATCACTCAACACTCTCCTAGCAACATTTTATAAGAATATCCAAATGATACATTTCTATTGTTTTTATCAATATTTGAAATACTTATGAAAAATTTGCCCATTGTAGACATATTCACTTAAATTAAAATAATAGTGTACGTTACTGAAGGTTTGCTTGGTTATTAAGTAATATACCATTAATGAATGCATATTGTGAAAAATCGAATGGTATCAGATC
>NW_026853501.1:0-41332 GCF_026571515.1 Ruditapes philippinarum | reverse complement strand
GCGGTGGAGGTCCGCAATAAAAACAATCATTTCCCCCCGCCATCCACTGGTGTCTAGTTGTTTCCAACGCGGGCCAAAATCCGACGATTTCAGTCATATTATCGTTAAAATCAGTCATCCGTGTTTTGCGGGGTAACGCGGGGGTCAGAATAAGTAAATCTAAAAAAACAAAAAAAATAAACAAACAAAAAAACTTACATAAGTCTATGACCGTGGATATGCTTTTATTTTAACATGAAGAATAAGTAATTTATACGCAGTCCTTGCATTTTTAAAATAATATTAATTGTTTATTTTCTCATCGCCAGAACCCACGGTACACTATTCGTAAATACTGCTTTTTAATACCGATACCGGTATACGGCCTGGGTTACTGATGATGCCTTTTCTTTGATATAAAAGATATTTCTTTGGTTATAATACAGTTCTAATTTTAACAGTACATTTCTTACTACATTCCCATGTTTATTTTATGTCTTGCAACAAAAATAACAGCACCCCAATTTTTTTACAATCTACGATGAAATATTAGAATAGAGTTTAGAAATTTTACTAGCCAATCTCCGAATGTATTAGTCAACGGAAAACACATTTTTCTAAAAAAAAAAAAAAAACAGTGTTCCCTCAATTTATCAATGTTTGATACAATTCTGAATTTTAACAGTACATTTCTTACTACATCCCCATGTTTATTTCATGTCTTGCAACAAAAATAACAGAACCCCAATTTTTTTACAATCTACGATGAAATATTAGAATAGAGTTTAGAAATTTTACTAGCCAATCTCCGAATGTATTAGTCAACGGAAAACACATTTTTCTACAAAAACAGTGTTCCCTCAATTTTACAATGTTTGATACAGTTCTGAATTTTAACAGTACATTTCTTACTACATCCCCATGTTTATTTCATGTCTTGCAACAAAAATAAAACTTGTAGCCACGTGCGTGACAGAGGTGCTTATTATCACAATAAAAATTAAAACAAAAGAAAGAAATTTTAATACATCCGTTTTCTTGTCGGTAGTCCTACATATTCCATTGTAAAGTTTAAATATATCTAGAAATGAAATAAATATACATGTTTATAATAAAATGTCTTGCCGGTAAATCTTCACTACGCAGAATGTCTGATTTTTTTTCCCTGTCGGTAGTCATAGATATTCATGCAATGTCTTCAATGAAAAAGTGGAAACATGTTCATAAAATACTTTGAACACAAATTTTGCAACTGATTATATTAAGTTACAAAAGGTTTCTTGTCGGTATGAACGTTACAGTACAAGCGTTGCATCAGATTTTTCTTGTCGGTCACCATATTTTTAATTTTCTATATATAAAAAACGAAACAAAAAACAAACACTCAGATTAAAAGAAAATAAATAAGCCTTGCATGTATTAAATATATACGAGTACATGTTAATTAACAACACGTGTGTTCTTGTCGGTCCTTGACGGTTCTTGTCGGTAAATAGAGATACTCATTTGTATAAAAAAATATGTTTACATCTGTAACTGATTGAACGATCGGATTTACTGGAAAAATACGGAAAATACTTGGTGAAATAACTTTTTTTTTTGGTAGCAAAACGGGCCCGAACAGCTTGTCATTTCAAAACTTATGTCTATTCTCACGGAAATAAATGCATTATTACGTTAACTTAAATAATCGGGGTCAGGTAAAAAATATAGGTTGCAATAACTTTTGACTAGCTGTACGGCCCCGGACGCTAGCTGTTGCAACTTCTGAAATTGACGTCCAAAATCATTCTGAAATGGAAAATAAAGGCAAATAAATGATTTTAGTAGACTCTAATATAAATTCTTAACTGTACTATTACATGTTTTTATACCCCCAAAAACGAAGTTTGGGGGGGTATATAGGAGTCACCCGGTGGTCGGTTGGTCGGTCGGGCGGTCGGTCGGTCGGGCGGTCGGTCGGTCCAGACGTCCGTTGCATTTTCCTTGTCTGGGCCATAACTCAAAGACTAATGGTTGGAATTCAATATAACTACATACAATGGTCAAGCACATTGAGAGGAAGTGCAGTGCACAAGAACCATAACTCTATCTTGACTAATTACAGAGTTATTGCCCTTTGTTACTTTTCCTTGTCCGGGGCATAACTTGAAAACTACTGGTTGGAATTCAAAACAACTTCATACAATTGTCAAACACAATAAGGGGAAGTGCAGTGCACAAGAACCATAACTCTATCTAAGGTAATTACAGAGTTATTGCCCTTTGTTACTTTTCCATTGCTTTCTTTTGTCCGGACCATAACTTGAAGACTAATGGTTGGAATTCAATATAACTACATACAATGCTTAAGCACATTGAGAGGAAGTGCAGTGCACAAGAACCATAACTCTATCTTGACTAATTACAGAGTTATTGCCCTTTGTTACTTTTCCTTGTCTGGGGCATAACTTGAAGACTAATGGTTGGAATTCAAAACAACTTCATACAATTGTCAAACACAATAAGGGGAAGTGCAGTGCACAAGAACCATAACTCTATCTAAAGTAATTACAGAGTTATTGCCCTTTGTTACTTTTCCATTGCTTTCTTTTGTCCGGACCATAACTTGAAGACTAATGGTTGGAATTCAATATAACTACATACAATGCTCAAGCACATTGAGAGGAAGTGCAGTGCACAAGAACCATAACTCTGTCTTGATTAATTACAGAGTTATTGCCCTTTGTTACTTTTCCTTGTCCGGGGCATAACTTGAAAATTACTGATTGGAATTCAAAACAACTTCATACAATTGTCAAACACAGTAAGGGGAAGTGCAGTGCATAAGAACCATAACTCTATCTAAAGTAATTACAGAGTTATTGCCCTTTGTTACTTTTCATTGCTTTCTTTTGTCCGGAGTATAACTTGAAGACTAATTGTTGGAATTCATTATAACTTCATACAATGGTCAAGCACATTGAGAGGAAGGGCAGTGCACAAGAACCATAACTCCATCTTGACTAATTACAGAGTTACTACCCTTTGTTACTTTTCCATTGCTTTTTTTTGTCCGGAGCATAACTTGAAGACTAATGGTTGGAATTCAATATAACTTCATACAATGGTCAAGCACATTGAGAGGAAGTGCAGTGCACAAGAACCATAACTCCATCTTGACTAATTACAGAGTTACTACCCTTTGTTACTTTTCCATTGCTTTTTTTTGTCCGGAGCATAACTTGAAGACTAATGGTTGGAATTCAATATAACTTCATACAATGGTCAAGCACATTGAGAGGAAGTGCAGTGCACAAGAACCATAACTCCATCTTGACAAATTACAGAGTTATTGCCCTTTGTTACTCTTCCTTGTCCAGAGCATAACTTGAAAACTACTGTTTGGAATTCAATACAACTTCTTACAGTTGTCAAGGACATTAAAATGAAGTGCAGTGCATAAGAGCCATAACTCCATTTTGACAAAATACAGAGTTACTGCCCTTTGATACTTTTCCTTGTCTAGAGCATAACTTAAAACGTACTGGTTGAAATTCAAAACAACTTCATACAATGGTCAAGCACAAAAAGAGGAAGTGTAGTGCACAAGAACTATAACTCCATCTTCAGTATTTATAGAGTTTTTGCGCTTTGTTCCTTTTCTTTGTCTTTCTGGACTTATTACAGAGTAATTCCATAAAACTTCATCAATGGCCAACCACATTGAAAGGAAATGCAATATACAAGAACCACAACTATCTTTAATTGCCCACAACCATAACTCTATATTTCAATTCTTTTACAAGGTATTCTGTTACCTGTAACTTTCCGAAGCAGTCTTGTGGGGGTATTAATCACATTTAGTGATAGTTCTAGTTCATAAAGTTTACAAGTTCCATAAAATACTTGTATAATTCAATCGTTTTCACGATGAATACCACCGCGGTCCACGGAGATTGACCACTGCGTTCCCCTGCAATTAACCACAGTGTTCCGCGGGGGAAACGCTTACGGCTGAAGAAATATGTCCGCGGTGGTGAAAATTTTCTGTCCGCGATGAGTCACATCCGCGGGAATACGCGGGTTTTGCAAAAGCCGCGCTGAGCGTACTGTAAAAACAAATGTTTACAATTCAATGAAACTTCATTCAATGGTGAAGCGCATTGAGAGGAAGTGCAGTGCTCAAGAAGCGTAACTCTTTTTGGACTTATTACAGAGTAATTCCAATGGTCAACCACATTGAAAGGAAATGCAACATACAAGAACCACAACTGTTTAATTGCCCACAACCATAACTCTATTTCTGTTCTTCTTCAAGGTATTCTGTTACTAGTAACTTCCTCATTTCCGAAGCAGTCTTACCGGGGTATTAATCACATTTAGTGTAATTAGTGATAGTATTAGTTTCTTTACTCATCTTCTTTGTGACTATAAATGGTATCTTTGAACTTAAAGTAAAACTCACATCAATGTTCATAAATCTGGCATTGTTATTTCAAGAGTTATCTCCTCTTTAAGAATTTTGTATTAAAATATGTTTAATTTTGGTAACAGGTATGTTTAAAAAAATAACGTAAGTGTCTCTTTCAGTCTGTCTGTCTGTCTGGTCATAAAAACTGTTTCCTGAGATCACTTTTAAAGATTTTTTCTATCAAATTTACTTGAAATAGAGAAGAGTTGAAACATTAGTTATACTTATTCATCCTGAGAAAATTAGACCTTTTGATTATCTTTTGTATAAACTCAATTCCCTTACTAGGCAGGGAAACTTAACACGTTACTATGATATAGACAAACTTAGAACTCAAAAGATTTAAGTTCATTTATTTTATTCATTCACTGGTAAAATTGAATGGCCAATGGCCCATCAGAAAGCTGCTTAGGTTCTAATGGATTGCTTGCAATACTATGATAATTGATTGTTACTTTTGGCGGTTTGGTGTACAGTAAACTTCACTTATAGGGAACATGGTTATAACAAACTTTCGGTTTTAGGGACATTTTATTGTGGCCCTAATTTTGCCCTTCTTTATTTAATATAAAAATATATGGTTATAGGGAACACAGTTATAAGGAATTTTGTAATAAGGAACTCATTTCTTAGTTCCAATTTAGTTAAAAGTACAGCAAATTACACTTACTCCAAAAAAATATCAGCTATCTGTAAAAAGATCCCGCATGTTCAACTTTTGTTTTCATTGGCATGGATTTAAACTCGGGCGAATGTACCGTTTATTATTTCTTTTCTTTAATAGTTTTGCTCGAGTAAAATAATTATGTTCATTTTTAATCGGTCATGCATGCTTGCAAGCATAATCCATTGATAACTACAAAGTACGCTTGATTGAAATGAAAAGACATCTATACATTTCTTTAGTAAAGTCACCCTTAAAATATAATAGAAGATATTTAATATGAAAAGAAGAAAAAATCTGAAATATTGTTTATTCTTAATCATTGAAAGAAATAGAAAAGCACAGAGTTTAGAAACAAAATATGATATTTTATGAGAAATTGAGAAAGGGAGTAAAACTAAAACTGAAAAAGCAAAGGATTTTCAAATTCCAAAAAGAATGCTCTTGGGTATTGTGTCTAAAATAGAAATAAATGACTAATACTTCTTAATCAAATGCTCTTCAAAATGGAGGACGATGATAAACAATTAGTTTGTTATATGTAAATCTGTTAGATATAAAAACTCCTTATACAAGGAACTAATTTGCTATATGCTTACAAGGAACTCCGGATATAAGGAACAGATTTTTAATGTCCCGATGAGTTTGTTATGAGCGGAGTTTACTGTATGTCCGTTCATCAGTCCTGCACCTGTCTAGATTTGTCAGGTTAATTTCTTGTTCATTCTTTGAAAGATTACAAAAATGTTTGATATAAATGTAACATTTTGTATGTGACACACCACCCCATAATGTTCCCCATGATGGGGTGGTGTGTCACATGCATAATCCAGGTCTGTTGCTATAAGGTCTAAGTCACAATTGGGAGTGGCGATGGGAGGCAGGGAAGGCGTTAACCCGTGTCAGGAGCATAACTTCTACATGCTTGGTTGGATTTTAATATATATTGAGACAAACACTTATCAACACAAATTACATGATTTTGGCTAGTTACATAACTATGGCTTCCATTTTTACCAAGTTATTGCCCTTTTCAGCACTAAGAAAATGAATAATTGGTTAACCTAAAATAAATGGCAAGTTGGATATATCTTAAGTTCTATCTTTACTAATAGCTTCAAAATTACCACACTTACTTATCAATACAAAGTACATGATATTGCTAAGTTATATAACTTTGCCATCCATTTTCCCCAGTTATCTATCTTTTTATCACTTTGAAAAATTTTCAATTTCAATTTTTAGCTCACCTGTCACAAAGTGACAGGGTGAGCTTTTGTGATCGCTTTTCGTCCGGCGTCCGTCCGTCCGTCGTCCGTCCGTCGTCCGTCCGTCCGTAAACTTTTACTTTAAATGACATCTCCTCATAAACCACTAAGCCAATTTCATCCAAACTTCACAGGAATGTTCCTTTGGTGGTCACCTTTAAAAATTGTTCAAAGAATTTAATTCCATGCAGAACTCTGGTTGCCATGGCAACCGAAAGAAAAAACTTTAAATATCTTCTTTTAAAAAACCATAAGAGCTACAGCTTAGATATTTGGCATGAAACATCTTCTAGTGAGTGTCTACCAAGTTTGTTCAAATAAAAGCCCTGGGGTCAAAATTGGCCCCGCCCCGGGGGTCATTGATTTTCCCTATATGCATATAGTAAAAACTTAAAAAATCTTCTTTTAAAGAACTCAAAGAGCTAGAGCTTAGATATTTGGCATGAAACATCTTCTAGTGAGTGTCTACCAAGTTTGTTCAAATTAAAGCCCTGGGGTCAAAATTGGCCCCGCCCCGGGGGGTCATTGATTTTCCCTATATGCATATAGTAAAAACTTAAAAAATCTTCTTTTAAAGAACCCAAAGAGCTAGAGCTAAGATATTTAGCATGAAACATGTTCTAATGGGTGTCTACCAAGTTTGTTCAAATAAAGGCCCTGGGGTCAAAATTGGCCCCGCCCCGGGGGGTCATTGATTTTTCCTATATGCATATAGTAAAAAAACTTAAAAAATCTTCTTTTAAAGAACTCAAAGAGCTAGAGCTTAGATATTTGGCATGAAACATCTTCTAGTGAGTGTCTACCAAGTTTGTTCAAATAAAAGCCCTGGGGTCAAAATTGGCCCCGCCCCGGGGGGGGTCATTGATTTTCCCTATATGCATATAGTAAAAACTTAAAAAAATCTTCTTTTTAAAGAACCCAAAGAGCTAGAGCTAAGATATTTAGCATGAAACATGTTCTAATGGGTGTCTACCAAGTTTGTTCAAATAAAAAGCCCTAGGGTCAAAATTGGCCCCGCCCCGGGGGGTCATTGATTTTCCCTATATGCATATAGTAAAAACTTAAAAAATCTTCTTTTAAAGAACTCAAAGAGCTATGGCTAAGATATTGAGCATCAAACATGTTCTAATAGGTGTCTAACAAGTTTGTTCAAATACAAGCCCTGGAGTCAAAATTGGCACTGCCCCGGGGGGTCATTGATTTTCCTTATATGTGTATAGCAAAAACTTAAAAAATCTTCTTTGAAAAAACCCAAATAGCTAGAGTAAGATATTAAGCATGAAACATCTTTTAGTGAGTGTCTACAAAGTTTGTTCAAATAAAAGCCCTGGGGTCAAAATTGGCCCCGCCCCGGGGGTCATTGATTTTCTTTATATGTGTTTAGCAAAAACTTTAAATCTTCTTTGAAAAAACCCAAATAGCTAGAGTTTAGATATTAAGCATGAAACATCTTCTAGTAAGTGTCTACAAAGTTTGTTCAAATAAAAGCCCTGGGGTCAAAACTGGCTCGGCCCCAGGGGTGTCATTGTTTTTAACTATATGTGTATAGTAAAAACTTAAAAAAAATCTTCTTTTAAAAAGCCCAATGAGCTAGAGCTTAGATATTTAGCATGAAACATCTTCTTATGGGTGTCTACCAAGTTTGTGCAAATAAAAGCCCTTGGGTTAAATTGGCCCTGCAACGTTGGAGGGGGGGGGGGGGGTTGGGGGGGGCCTATATACAGGTGAGCGACCTCAGGGCCATCATGGCCCTCTTGTTTATTTAATAGGGCCTTGTATGGGGTTAAATTGTTCCAGCCAAGTTGGATTTATCCTAATTTCTCCAAATTATTTCATTTATTAGTCCCCTACGGGTTTAACCGGAGGGCACTTTAGGTTTACCCTCCGTCTGTCTGTCTGCCCGTCCGTCTGTCAACCAAGGGGTACTTGTGTGACTTGGAGAAAAATGGGTAACAGTAAATTCTCTTTGATCCTAGTCATTCCGTTTTTACTTGTGTGTCTTTTTTAAGCCTTGTGTGACTGAAAATGGCCAAAAAGTCACATAAGTACCGTTTTGTGAGTACATCCATCCTTCCGTCCGACATTTTTGTCCGGAGCATATCTCAAAAAGTAATTGAGGTATCAGCTTGAAACTTGAAAAGGTTGATAGATCATATTGAGGAGGAGTGCTGTGCGCAAGAATGATAACTCCGCTCTGCATAATTTTTGAGTTATTGCCCTTGTTATTTTTCAAACTTAATTTTTGTTCAGAGCCTTTGAGATATCAACATAAAACTTCATGGGTGGATAGATCGCACTCAGGAGGTGTGCAGTGCACAAAAATGATAACTCTACTATTCATAACTTTTGAGTTATTGCCCTTTGTAATTTCTCATTTTTAATTTTTCACCTGAGTGGAGCATTACTCAAAAAGTCTTTGAGATGTCATTATTGCCCTTTGTTAATTTTCATACTTTTTGTGCGGAGCTTATCTCAAAAAGTGTTAGAGGTATCAACTTGAAACTTCATAGGTGGATTGATCTCATTGAGGAGTGCAGCACACAAGAATGATAGCCTACCCTGCATTATTTTTCAGTTATTGCCCTTTGTTTTTTTCAGCCATCAGTATTCAAGTAGGTTTCAATAGCTTTTATCACTCCAACCATAAGTTTTCATTACCAAAAGACCCCTTAAAATTGAATTGTTCTGCTTTACTACATATATGAGCCGTGTCACGACAAAACCAACATAGTGTGTTTGCGACCAGCATGGATCCAGACCAGCCTGGGCATCCGCACAGTCTGATCAGGATCCATGCTGTTCGCTATCAGTTTCTCTACTTGTAATAGGGTTAGTAAGCGAACAGCATGGATCCTGATCAGACTGGGCGGATGCGCAGGCTGGTCTGGATCCATGCTGGTCGCAAACCCATTATGTTGGTTTTGTCTTGACATGGCTCATATATTCTTCCAATGAGCAAACACATTCTGCAGGGGATGGCCATGATAACATGGCTCTTGTTACAATTAACTTTTCTGCTCAAATGCTTAAGAATGCCTGTCCACGGTGTATTGATTTTGACATTTTCACATTTGAAGCATATAATTATGTTGTCATAAATGCATCATAAAACACCTCCAGGAAAAGCTGCATGAATGGGGGAGGTGTATTCAAGTCATACAGTGGCAGTTTCAATTTTGAAGGCACTAGGTCAAAGGTTAAGGTCAATTTGATCTTTGCTACTTAAAACATGTAGACTACATAACTTAGCAATGCACTGGCTTACTTCCCTCAGTTTTGGCTGGGGGAGGTTGTCCTTTAGCTCTAAATAACCACTGTTGATTCTGACAAAGTGGTATGCGGGGGTATTCACGCCATGACATTGGCAGTTCTAGTTTTTTTAGCTCACCTGAGCAATGCTCAGGGTGAGCTATTGTGATCGCCCTGTGTCCGTCGTCCGTCGTCGTGCGTCGTCAACTTTTAACATAAACAACATCCCTCTGAAACCAATGACTGCACATCAACCAAACTTTACAGAAATGATCCTTGGGTGGTCCCCTTTCAAAGTTGTTCAAATGGTTCCGGTCTGTTGCATATGTAGGTCACAGGGCCAAAAAAGGATTTCAAAAAACACAAATTAAAAAATCTTCTTGTCTGAAAGTACATGGGCCAGAGCTTTGATTTTTGGTATATGGTATCATCTATGGGTCCTCTACCAAAGTTGTTCAAATTTTGTCCCTAGTGTCAAAATTGGCCCGCCCCGGGGGGTCATAGGTTTTTCCTTATATGTCTATAGGTAAATCTAAAAAGATCTTCTTCTCTGATTTGGCAATGGCTACAGATTAGATATTTGGCATGAAACATTGTGTAGTAGACCTCCATCAAGATTGTTCAAATAATGGCCCTAGGGTCAAAATTGGCCCCGCCCTGGGGGTCATTGATTTTCATTACATACATATAGTGAAAACTTGAAAAAATCTTCTGGTCTGAAACTAAATGGCCTAGAGCTTTGATTTTTGGTATATGGTATCATCTATGGGTCCTCTACCAAAGTTGTTCAAATTTTGTCCCTAGTGTCAAAATTGGCCCCGCCCCGGGGGGTCATAGGTTTTTCCTTATATGTATATAGTAAAATCTAAAAAAATCTTCTTTTCTGATTTGGCAAAGGCTACAGATTAGATATATGGCATGAAACATTGTGTAGTAGACCTCTATCAAGATTGTTCAAATAATGGCCCTAGGGTCAAATTTGGCCCCGCCCCGGGGGGTCATTGATTTTCATTACATACATATAGTGAAAACTTGAAAAATCTTCTGGTCTGAAAGTAAATGGCCTAGAGCTTTGATATTTGGTCTATGGTATCATCTGAAGGTCCAATACAAAAGTTGTACAAATTTTGTCCCTAGTGTCAAAATTGGCCCCGCCCCGGGGGGTCATAGGTTTTTCTAATATGTATATAGTAAAACATAAAAAAATCTTCTTCTCTGAATTGGCAAAGGCTACAGGTAAGATATTTGGCATGAAACATTGTGTGGTAGACCTCTACCAAGATTGTTCAAATAATGGCCCTCGGGTCAAAATTGGCCCCGCCCTCGGGGGTCATTGATTTTCATTATATACATATAGTGAAAACTTGAAAAATCTTCTGGTCTGAAAGTAAATGGCCTAGAGCTTTGATATTTGGTCTATGGTATCATCTATAGGTCCAAAACCAAAGTTGTTCAAATTTTGTTCCAAGAATTAAAATCAGCCCCCGCCCTGGGGGTCATTGATTTTCCCTATATGTATATATAGTAAAAAACTTAAAAAATCTTCTTTTAAAGAACCCAAAGAGCTAGAGCTAAGAGATTTAGCATGAAAACATCTTCTAATGGGTGTCTACCGAGTTTGTTCAAATAAAAGCCCTGGGGTCAAAATTGGCCCCGCCCCGGGGGTCATTGATTTTCCCTATATGCATATAGTAAAAACTTAAAAATTTTTTTTAAAGAATGCAAAGAGCTAGAGCTAAGATATTTAGCATGAAACATGTTCTAATGAATGTCTACCATGTTCGTTCAAATAAGAGCCCTGGGTCAAAATTGGCCCCGCCCCGGGGGTCATTCATTAGCTCGACTTTTTTTTTAGATATATACATATTATATATATATATATATATATATATATATAATATATATATATATATATATATATATATATATATATATATGTATATATATATATATATATTATATGTAATTTTTATATATATATATATATATATATATATATATTATATATATACAATATACATACATATATATATATATATATATATATATATATATATATATATATATATATATATATATATATAATATATATATATATATATATATATTTGCATTTTTTGGTGTGTGTGTATATATGAAATATATATATGTATGTGTATATATATATTTATATAAAAAATAATAAAAAATCTTCTTTGAAAAAACCCGAATAGCTAGAGTGTAGATATTAAGCATGAAACATCTTCTAGTTAGTGTCTACAAAGATTGTTCAAATAAAAGCCCTGGGGTCAAAACTGGCCCTGCCCCAGGGGTGTCATTGTTTTTGAATATATGTGTAAAGAAAAACCTTAAAAAATCTTCTTTTAAAAAACCCAACGAGCTAGACCTTAGATATTTAGCATGAAACATCTTCTAATGGGTGTCTACCAAGTTTGTTCAAATAAATGCCCGGGGGTTTAAACTGGCCCCGCTCCGGGTGGCCTATATACAGGCGAGCGACTTTGGACCATCATGGCCCTGTTGTTTTCTGTTTAGATATTAATAATTGAGGTTTATATGATTTAATTATTTTGAAATAAGACAACATTATCTCATTAATAGAAACTGATGTTACTTTAATATGTAAATTCACTAAATAAAAATAAATTGTAAATGATGCCTATCAAATGTCAATTTTTTTAAGGCAATTTATTAAAACTTTGGACATAAATGATGTTTGAAGTACCATATCAGCAGTTTTTAATCAGCAGAAAGTTTAACACATGACTGCCACTGCATTTTTTAAATTGCTAAATTTTAAAAGCTTCAAATCAATGAAGGTAATAAGAACACATTTCATATTCCCAGAAATATTATTGTTATGTTAAAGCTCAGATATTTGCATGAAGCATGCCTTGTTGACATCTACAAAATTTATATAAATCATGCTCAAAGGGTCAATATTGGCCCTGCCCCTAGGGAAACATAAATAGAAAAACTTATTTTCAATATATTTATTCTAATGTAAATTTACAAAATCCAGATCAAAGTTATTTGTCATTTATCATTGCATATAAGAAACTTGCAATTGTTCAAAAGAGTATTTTACTGATATTAAACAATGGTTGTACCCAGTGGGTTGGTTAGTAGATTGGTAGGTTTCACAGTTTACTTGACTACAAATTTATATAGTATTATACATGTTTTAAAACTCATCCAAAAAATTAACTTGATGTGGCTCATCATTTTTATTATGCCCCCTAGTAATTAAACTGCTCGTCAGTTTATCTGTACGAAATTGATCTAAATAATTAACACACTTTAAGATCAGTGCAAAGAACATGATCTTGGCAATTTACATAACTATAGCTTCCATTTTTATGCCACCGCAGCATCTGCGATGCGTCGGCATATAGCGATTCACGTGTGTGTGTGTTCTATAGATTATATAGTGAGCTTAAAAAATCTTATTGTGAAAAACCTAGTCCTAATTTCAACCACACTTGGCAGGATTAATCCTTGGGTGAAGGGCTTCCAAAGTTGTTCAAAGAATTTCATTCCATGCAGAAATCTTGTTGCCATGGCAACCATAAGGAATTATAAGAATAAATTAAAATCTTCTTGTAAAGACCCAAAAGGCCTAGAGCTTAGATATTTTGCATTAGGCATTGTTTGGTAGACCTCTGTCAAGATTGTTCAAATTATAGCCCTTGGGTCAAAATCAGCCCGGCCCGGGGATCATAGATTTTCCATATATGTATATAGTAAAAATTAAAAAAATCATCTTCTCTAAATTGCCAAAGGCTAGAGGTTAGATATTTTGCATGAAACATTGTGTAGTGAACCTCTAGCAAGATTGTACAAATTATAGCCATGGGGTCAAAATTGGCCCCACCCCCAGGGGTCATTGATTTTCACTATGTACATACAGTAAAAGATTTAAAAAATCTTATTGTCTGAAGGTACAAGGCTTTGAGCTTTGATATTTGGTATGCAATATCATCTATGGGTCCTCTACTAAAGTTGTTTTAATTATGCCCCTAGTGTTAAAATTGCCCTGCCCCAGAGGCGATTGTTTTTCTTATATGTATAAAGTAAAAACTTGAAAAATCTTCTTCTCTGAATTGACAAAGACTAGAGGTTAAATCTTTGGCATGAGACTTTGCGAAGTGAACCTCTACCAAGATTGTTCAAATTATAGCCCTTGGGTCAAAATTGGCTTCACCTATGGGGTCATTGAATTTCATTATGTACATAAAGTAAAAAAAATCAAAAAAATCTTTTTGCTTTTTGTCTGAAGGTACAAGGCATTGAGCTTTGATGTTCGCTATATTATATCATCTATGGGTCCTCTACCAAAGTTGTTCAAATTTTTCCCCTGGTGTCAAAATTGGCCCTGCCTGGGGGCATTGATTCTATTATATACACATAGTAAAAACTGAAACTAAAACAATTGTTTTCTAAATTGGAGAAAGCTACAGCTTAGATATTTGACATGAAATGTTGTTTGGTGGACCTGTATGAAGATTGTTTTGAATTAAACCCATGGGTCAAATTTTTGCCTTGCCCAAGGGGACAGTGACCTACTCTCTTGTCCTTTGATGTACAGCAATGAAATTTTGACCATTTGCACAGTTTTAGTTGTAAAATTGAACTTTGATATCAGGTGATTTAGATTTTGATGATGTGGCCTACTTTCTTGTCCTTTGATGTACAGCTATGAAATTTGAACCATGTGCACAGATTAAGATGTAAAGTGAACTTTGTTATCAGCTGACCTAGATTTTGACAAAGTGTCTTACTGTGTTGTCTTTTGATTTAGTCATGAAATTTAGGCTGTGTGAAATATGACCTTCACCACCAAAATATGACCTTCAAGTGCATTGATATATTCCTACTCTGATCTTTTATTTGAATAACAATAGATTTAACCACTAATCTGATAATAAGAATTAGAAAGGTCAGGGATCTATGCATTATGACAATCTTCAATTGTAAAGAAACAAAAAAAATATGTTCCTACACTACTATTTAGTGTTGTGTTAATGCGTTGGCATAGCATTTTTCACAAATGCAATCTTGTTATAACTGAAATTGTTAAACCCCAACATCTATGTAAAAGGTGGATATTTAATATTTTTTTACCTGAATATAACAATTCAATACTCTTACTCAGTTGATTCGTTTTAGTGAATACTGTAAACCCAATGTATGTGTCAGCGGATGAAGTTCAGTCAACTGATAATGTCTATGCAAAGCCTGTGAAGAAAAAGAAAGTTCCAGAGGGAAACGATGTTTATACACAGGTGGATAAAAAGAAAAAGAAAGAGAAAAACGGTTTGTTTTTTTTTCTATTGAAATATGGTAGTTTGTCTGATTATTCAAATTCTTTCTTTTGCCCTAGACTATTGCTTTATAGTTTTCTTTTAAAGATAACTACTCTAGGAACCAAAAGGTAAACTTAAAAGATTTTGCTGATCTTAATTTTAGTTTTTAGCTCGACTATTCGAAGAATATGAGAGCTATTGCAGTCGCCCCGGCGTCAGCGTCCGCGTCGGGGTCTGCGTTGGTTAAAGTTTTTGTAAAGCCAAATATCTCAATTATTGCTTGAGATATTCAATTGAAACTTACAATACTTATTTATAGTAACAAGGTACATCAGATTGACAAGTTGGATAACTCTGCCTACAATATTGACAGAATTATGCCCCTTTTTAACTTAGAAATTTTGGTTAAAATTTTTTGTAAAGTCAAATATCTCAATTATTGTTTGAGATATTCAATTGAAACTTACAATACTTATTTATAGTAACAAGGTACATTAGATTGGCAAGTTGGATATCTCTGCCTACAATATTGACAAAATTATGCCCCTTTTTAACTTAGAAATTTGGTTAAAGTTTTTTGTAAAGTCAAATATCTCAATTATTGCTTGAGATATTTAATTGAAACTTACAATACTTATTTATAGTAACAAGGTACATCAGACTGACAAGTTTGATAACACTGCCTACAATATTGACAGAATTATGCCCCTTTTTAACTTAGAAATTTTGGTTAAAGTATTTTGTAAAGTCAAATATCTCAATTATTGCTTGAGATATTCAATTGAAACTTACAATACTTTTTTATAGTAACAAGGTACATCAGATTGACAAGTTGGATAACTCTGCCTACAATATTGACAGAATTATGCCCCTTTGGAACTTAGAAATTTTGGTTAAAGTTTTTTGTAAAGTCAAATATCTCAATTATTGCTTGAGATATTAAATTGAAATTTAAAATACTTTTTTATAGTAACAATATACATCAGTTTGCAAAATTGCATAACTCTGTCTGCAATATTTGCAGAATTATTTGTCCCTTTGAAACTTAGAAATTTTGGTTAAAGGTCTTCAAAGATATTTACTTGAAACTTTACACATACACATGCACTAAGGGTCATAATTGGAGGGTCATAATTGAATGTCACTGACCAAGTTCCATAACTCTATCTTGCACTAAGGCTGATTCATAACCCCTTTTCTACTTAGTCTCTTGGTTAATGTTTACATGCAAGTTTTACATATCTCAATAACTATTAAAGATATTTATTTAAAACTTCACATATGCATTTAGGGTCATAATTGTAGGTCAATGACAAAGATCCATAATACTATCAAGCACTTAGAATAGTCGAGCGTGCTGTCCTACCGACAGCTCTTGTTTAAATTTATCTTTTGGATAAAGATAGTAAACCATTGCCATCATAGATTTGTAGTTTTGTTTCAGAAATAAGTAAATTATTTGCCTTGATGAAATGGAAACTGCCAGTGATACTGAACGGTACTACTAGGCAAATGTTCTTGCAATATATGCAACATTTTGTTAACTCAAATACATTTTATAGTCTAGAAATTCATATTTTTTTTACAAAAACTGCTGAAGACTATCATGAATTATTTAATTGTGCCTCTAGACCATATTAATGACTCCACTTACAAGAAATAAGCATACTGTGATGGTTTGGTTGGTGTACGCAATAATGTGTATGTCTGCCTACCTTTGTCTGTGTAAATGCCATGTTAGCCTTGTCCATGTAAAAACCTTAGAAATAATAAGCTGCAATTTTGCAATTTATGTTACTTGGTAAGGACATTGGGCAGTTAAACCCCTATTTTTTTAGTAGATTAGAGTTAAAGTCAAGGACTGACAGACTGACATTTACTTTAACATTCATTTCTGATTTATAACATGAAAGAAGTGATTTATATAACTTAATAGCTTATAAGGGACATTGTGAGTGGCCAGAGGATGACCATTATTGGTTTTAAGGTCAAGGTCACAAAGAAATTTTGTGTATGATTGTCTAATAGGAATAAAACTTAGCTAGTTTACTTCCTAATAGGCATTGATCATGGCCAGTAAATGACTCACAATGAGATCATGGTTACATTAAGAATTTAATTTCTTTGTAAAATCACCAACTTCAAAGAAGAAACGATTCATGGATTAGGACATTACTCGTGATCAATAGATATGTAAAAGTCAGGTTCAAGACAGTGTACAATCCTTGTAGCTGTGTTTGAACTTGGTATCATGGCAAAGGCAACCTCTTATACTTTTTGATTTTTCCTATATGCATATAGTAAAAACTTAAAAATCCATTTTTAAAAAACCCAAAGAGCTAGAGCTTAGATATTTGGCATGAAACATGTTCTAATGGATGTCTACCAAGTTTGTTCAAATAAGAGCCCTGGGGTCAAAATTGTCCCCGCCCAGGGGTCATTGATTTCTTCCTATTATGCATATTTAGTAAAAAACTTAAAAATCTTCTTTTAAAGAACCCAAAGAGCTAGAGCTAAGATATTTAGCATGAAACATGTTTAATGGATGTCTACCAAGTTTTGTTCAAATAAGAGCCCTGGGGTCAAAATTGGCCCGCCCCCGGGACATTGATTTTCCTTTATATGGTGTATAAGCAAAAACTTAAGAAAAAACCCGAATTATAGCTAGAGTGTAGATATTAAGCATTGAAAACATCTTCTAGTTAGTGTCTACAAAGATTGTTCAAATAAAAACCCTGGGGTCAAAAACTGGCCCTGCCCCAGGGTGTCATTGTTTTTTGAATATTGTGTAAGAAAAACCTTAAAAAATCTTCTTTTTTAAAAAACCCAACGAGCTAGACCTTAGATATTTAGCATGAAACATCTTCTAATGGGTGTCTACCAAGTTTGTTCAAATAAATGCCCGGGGGTTTAAACTGGCCCCGCTCCGGGTGGCCTATATACAGGTGAGCGACTTCAGGGCCATCATGGCCCTCTTGTTTATTTCTTTGTGCTATTTTAGTTTCAGTTTCAATTATTTCTTTTCAGAATCACATTTTGCAAACTTGGTTATCACTTGTTGAAAATAAATGTGCACTATTTCATACAATGTATGTAAAGTTGTTTTCATGTTCACTGAATACATGTCATCACAACAACTTTTGCCTTTTCCTCTATAAGTTAAGACCTATCTTTCCCCCCATTTTATTAGGGAGTAAGATAATTAATGATGTCTGAAATTTTAATCTTTCTGTTCGAGATCTGACTAGTACACCCTAATGTTATCGTTAAAATAAATATTGACGGAGTGTGTCATCGACAAACAGATACCATGTGTTTCTTAAAAATACTGAGATTATTAAATTATTAATTTTTATAGGATATATAATAGAACAAGTTGGCAAATTTTAAAGAAAACAGTATTTAGTGGCCCCAAATGGTTAAACACAAATAATGTTGATACACAAACTGTTTTCCAACATTTTAACAAAAAGAAAAGAAAAAAACATCAGTCGAAACCATAAACAAAGGCAAAGTTAAGTTGACCTGAACTTGTCCTTCTATCCAAGTTTATTAAAAAAATATCTATAACAGGCATAAACACATTTTTTGGAAGGCTCAAGCCTTTTTTCTTGGGAAAAATATGCGTATTTGTGCTGATAACTTTGGGAAAAGGTCTCAATTTAACAAACAAACTTTTAAACAAGTTCTCAAATAGAAATAGCAAAAAGCACGGGGAATATCTAATAAGGCGTAAAAGACCTTAATCACAGCATCATTTAATTTTGTTTCTAATTTCTATTGGAAATTTCAAAAGAACTGGGAATTTTGTAGGACCAAACGGGGAAAAAAAAAGAGCTATTGGTGGGGACACCATATGCTCTACAAAAGTTGGCCCAAACACTAAATGTTGTTTTGTAGCATTCGGCAATCAATGGCCCGCTTTTGGTGGAAATCATAAAGTCCAAGGTTCAAATATACGTTGATGCATTGAATGTGAATTTTTTGTCTTATCTTGTCTTATGTCTAAAGATTCCTCAGTCAAGGGTTTTTGAATGATATTATTTTAAATACTATTTATTTATCTATCTTTATTAATTTGAGACTTTCATGTGACTTTCCAAGGGATCTTCAGAAAAAAGTTACAGTCTCTGTCTTTTTTTCTTAAATGAAAGGTCTGCTATCCACATTTTTCCGTAGTTTTCATGTAGTCATAGAAAGGTAAATTTTTAAAAAAGTGCTGCCGTTTGCACTCTAGAATTTTTTTATTGAAATTTGACTCAAATCTTTATCCAGTTTGATCAGGTCATTATGTGCATTACACCTCAATTTATTAACACACGTTGATTGCATCATGTGTACCATAATAGGCATGCTTCGTCACTTGTTTTGTTTGTTTGTTTCATTTTACGCCTTTTCCCAACAATATTTCAGTCATATAGGCGGGTAGGTGTTTTCTAACCATTTCGTTTCTTTGAGAGTTGTCTTAAAGTAACTTTAGACTTACCTCCTCTGTGCAAACTACCAATTCATTCCTCCGCAGCGGATCAAACCACGCCCGAGATAACTGATTAGAAGTCATCGATTTAACCCCTCGACAACGGGATCGTACTGATACCTTATAAACTTAAACAGGTGTAATAGCAGAGTTTGTGTCAGTGTTTGAAGAGTACTGATAGGGGGGGGGGATTACATTGGGACCTATGTGGTGTTAAAACATTATTATTTATCAGAATTAACGGACATGAAAAGGTGTGAAGGTGTTGCATCATGAAACAGACAATTAGTTTGTTTGTCACATTATGAACAGGAATGGTGATCATATTTATAAGAACCATGATATAGGGATAAGTATATGTTTGGAGGGACTGAAATCTACAGTGCCGGATTAAGACAGTATCTGTTGAAATTCAGGGGTCCGCTAAGAGCATTTTCGACTGGTAACAATGTAACTTGGCTTGATAAATTAAAACAATTTACAATAAACACAATAAACAAATTAGATATGAAACTATGTAAAGTGCAATTGTGAAAGGCAAAAAAGTTTGGCCTGTACCAGTTTTTCTAGAAAGTTATCAAATTATACTGGAGTTTACTTCAAATCAAGATTAGTTATAAAATGCCCCCAACAGAAATTTGTATTTTAAATTTAGTTAATTAATATTTCAAAAATATTTGCACATTTTTCTTTCAACCGTCTGTGTGCTAGAATGGTTCTCTATTCGTGTGAACTTTGGCTCATTGGTTGACTGTTGACATTGTTCACATGTATTGCATATACGTCCTCTTTGGGCTGTTTGTTTCAATATGAATTGCTTTCCTTATCAAAACCCATATGACCATTTGAAAACTTGCCTAGATGTTGACATGATGCCTCTATCACGATTGTAAGATTCGTTGTCATTGCACATCTATCACATAATCAAAAATATAATAAATCAACCTTAAAAACATCTTTCCTCCAGAGCCCAAGCTACATATTTTGATGGTTATAGTCTTCTTATATTATTCATATGAATCTTTCAAGTTGTTAATTTATAGCGCTTGGTAAAATTTCCCGGCCAGATATAATTTAATAGACTCAATAATAAAATTAAAAACAACATTTTATCTTGCAGTAGGTTTTAACATAATTTTAGATAGGGTTGGTAATACTAAGATTTGTTCCACTTGTCAACTCTCCAAGACAGAATGTTTGGTGTAGCTGTGTATATTGACTGACATTTCTATTCCTGCAGTCTTAAAATTGCCCCTCCGAGGTCTCTTGATTTAATGTTTAAGTTTAATTAAACAATAATATTTTATAAAAATCTTCTTTTCTCAGTACTAAGCTAGATTTGATTTTTAAACCTTCCCTGATGCAAATATAATCAATCTTACTATTAAACCATTTAGTCCAGCGCCGGTTGCGTCATCAAACAAATTAAACTCTGCTCGAAACCAATGATTCATTGATCTTTCAGACAGATCCTCTTTCACA
This sequence comes from Ruditapes philippinarum, assembly GCF_026571515.1. Lineage (NCBI taxonomy): Eukaryota > Metazoa > Mollusca > Bivalvia > Venerida > Veneridae > Ruditapes > Ruditapes philippinarum. The sequence goes on along the minus strand of NW_026853501.1, from coordinate 20,454 downwards.
ACGTTCAACTGTTCCAGTAATGTGGATAATAAGTCCAAGCCCAAAAATTGCTAAAAGACAAGCCAGACAATCCCGTATTATATCTTGCATTAGTCCTTCAAACAGTTTCAAATTTGAATTGCTCGAACATTCAAGGTTACAAAAAATGTGCTCCTTATCCAAGAGTGGTCATAATCTCATCTCCAAGAGACAAAGGCTTGAGGTAGTTAGTTATTTGCATGCAACTATTTGGTCGAAACATTTACCAAATTTGTGAAGTTATAGCCATTGCTCCAAAATTGGCTCTCTTGCCACAGGTCATTCATTCATTGACATTAAATTTAAAAAAAATAAAAAACAAGCAAATGTGATCACCATGCACAGAGCCACGCATGCACACATTCCAAATTTGTTACAATATTAATTCCAAATTTGGGTTTGCACAAAACTAAATTTTTCATTTTAATTCAAAGCCTTAATATTCAATGTAAACACAAACCAATTTAAACAAAGTTCAAGTACAAACTATCACGGTAACCTTGTAAATGCACATATTGTGCAACAAATAACTTCCTAACATTTCTACAAAAATATGATGTGAAACTAAAGAATTCACATTTTTCCAACATTTAGAGAGCTAACATTGGTCCAAAATCATTGAACATACCAAATTCCAACTTGAAAGATCTGCTTAATTCCTAACATCTATGTAATGTTTTTCAAATTTGAGTTGAATAGTTACACTTGGAGAAAGAAACGAAACTAAAATCATATTATTTCAAAGTGAAAGGGGCAAACCGCCTGAAAAATCAACCTGACAAAAATTCGAACTTGACCCCGCCATCTTCTTACGTATCCATAGTCAAATCTGGGTATAATTTAAACTGATAATTAAAAGAAACCGAAATCGTAATATCAAAGAAGGGCATAACGCCAAAATCATCGAAACCAGACCAAAAATTGAACTTGGAACTGCCATTCTTGACGTTTATCCATATGTCAAATTTGAATTTGATTGGAATACCCGTGGAGAGAAAAATAACGGAAACTGAAAATTCATATTATTTTTTCAAAGTGAAAGGGGGCATAACTCTGCACAAATCATCGAACCCATTACTAAATTCAAAAACTTAACCTGCGCATATCTTTGATGTATCCATATGTCAAATTTGAGTTGAATGTGTAATACCATTGGGTCGAAAATGAACGGAAACTAAAAAATTCATCAAAGGGCATAACTGTCAAAAATCATCGAACCATGACCAAATTCAAACTTGACCTGTATTTTCTCATGATATATCTATATGTCAAATTTGAGATGAATGTGTGCAACCGTTACTAAGATCATGAGCGGAAACTGATGATAACAGAAGGACGGAACAGGGTAACACTATATGCCCCAGCCATTATATGGCTGAGGCATAAAAATCTTGTTCTCTCAAATGACCAAGGCTAGAGCTAGATATTCGGCATGGTTACATTGTCTAGTGGACCGTTGTCCAAGTTGTTCAAATTATGCCTCTTGTGTCAAAATTGGCCATGTTCAGGTTCATATGTTTTGCTTACATGAATTTCGTAAAAACTGTAAATATCATTTGATCAAGATATTTGCCTATTTACCTACTTTATTGTTTTTGCAGCTACAGATATGAACAGATTTTTATTGAGAGCTGAAGCTATGAAGCACATTTCTTTACTTTGATATTTGTTGAACTATAGTTTAACTAATGCCTACTTGTCATTTATGGTTAAAGTTATTTCGTGTCACTGGCCATTTATAACCTACATAGACAGTTGAGCAATAAAGCCTAACATGGCTCTCTTGTTGAATATCTAGTTTAGGAGATTACAAAAAATACACAACAATTTGCTGAATTATTCCCATATGACAAATATAATTGTTATAATTATTTATATCATTCATTAGCAACTAGCAAGGCAATTATATTAATAGAATAGGGAAATGTAAGGGGTCCTTATTGGCAGCTTCACAGCTAAGAGAATGTTTGAATATTAGCATCATACCCTACAAAACATATATGTAGATTCTAGTTTTATAGCTTTTTGTTGACAATTAATTGTTTAAAATGTATTTTGTAGACAAGAAGAACAAAAAGGGCAAAATTGAAATAGGTGAGTTTTAGCAATTTCTTTTCATTTTTATGCCACCGCAGCATTTGCGATGCAGTGGCATATAGCAATTCCTGTGTGGGTGCGTGCGTGCAAGCGTGCATGCGTGCGTGCGCACATGCTTTATATAGATTAAATAGTGAACTCTTGTGAAAAACCACTTGTTAAATTTCAACAAAACTTGGTCTAAGGATTGTTCCTTGGGTGGAGGGCTTCCAAAGTTATACAAATAATTTGATTCCAAGCAGAAATTTGGTTGCCATGGCAATCAAAAGGAATTATTATATACGAATAATTTAAAAGATCTTCTTGTAAAGACCCACAAGGCCTATAGCCTAGATATTTTGCACAAGGCATTGTCTGGTAGACCTCTACTAAGATTGTTCAAATTATAGCCCCCAGGTCAAAATTGGCCCCACCCCAGGGGTCATTAATTTTTACTATGTATGTATAGTATAAACTTAAAAATCCTTTTGTCTCAAGTTACAAGGCTTATAAGAGCTTTGATATTTGGAATATGATATCATCTATAGGTTCTCTACCAAAGTTGTTCACATTTGCATCTAATGTCAAAATTGCTCCCCCCAGGGGGTCATAGGTTTTCCTTATAAGTACATGTATATAGTAAAAAAACTTATAAAATCATCTTCTCTTAATTGACATAGGCTAGAGATTAGATATTATAATATATATTGCATGAAACATTGTGTAGTGGACCACTACCAAGATCGTTCAAATTATAGCCTTGGGGGTCAAAATTTGCCCCGCCCATTAATTTTATTTTTAGCTCGACTTTTCTATGAAAAGGGGAGCTATCCTACTCGCCCCGGCGTCGGCGTTGGCGTCACACCTTGGTTAAGTTTTTCGTACCACCCCACTTTATTTCAGAAGTATTACAAGTATGGCTTTGAAACTTACCATACTTGTTCACCATCATAACCTCCATCTACAGACAAGAGTACATAACTCTGTCAAGGTTTTTGACAGAATTATGGCCCTTTTTTGACTTAGAAAGTGTGTATTGAGCTTGGTTAAGTTTTTTGTACCACCTCACTTTATTTCAAAACCATTGGAGGTATTGCTTTGAAACTGACCATACTTGTTTACCATCACGACCTTCATCAACAGACAAGAGGACATAACTCTGTCAAGGTTTTTTGACAGAATTATGCCCCTTTTTGACTTAGAAAATACATTGAATATGGGTAAAATCCACTTATTGCCTTAACCCTTTGAGATATTGCTTTGAAACTTTTAATGCTATTTCACATCATTACCCCCATCTGTACGCAAGAGAAGGTAACTCTGTCAAGGATTTGTTTTAAAAATTAAGGCCTTTTATCGACTTAGAATCTTGGTTAAGTTTTTAGTACCAGTCCACTTTTTGACTGAACTGTTTGAGATATTAATTTGAAAGTTGAAATACTTGTTTACAATCATGATTCCCAAACATGTCCAGGAGAAGGTAATTCTGTCAAAGATTTTATTTGAATTATGGCCCTTAACTGTCAATGTTTTGTATTATAGGCAAGCACTAAAAAACTTAAAAAATCTAAAAAAATTCATTCCTATCCACTTGTTCACTTTACCATAAATTATGTCATATAAACATTGCTGTAATATTCAAGGGTATCAAACAACTAGTTCACTTTAAAAATACAGAGATTCTTGTATTGCCTTTTACTGCAAAAACTTTTTTTATTGGCAAGCAATAAAAAAGTCGAGCGCGCTGTCTTACGGACAGCTCTTGTTGTACATATTGTAAAAATAGATTATGAAGAGGAGAAAGCTACATAAAATGTATCAAGATTGTTTGAATTCAACCCTTGGGTCAAAATTTTTCCTTGCGCAAAGGGACAGTGACCTACTCTCTTGTCCTTTGATGTACCATTATGAAATGTGGACCATGAGCACAGTTTGAGATGTAAAATTGAATTTCAATGTCAGCTGACCTAGATTTTGACATGTCACCTAATTTCTTGTCCTATGATGTACAGCTATAAAATGTGAACCATGTGCACAGATTAGGATGTAAATTGAACTTTGATATCAGCTGACCTAAACAAAGTGACTTACTGTCTTGTCCTTTGATGTAGGCCATTAAAAAATATGACCATGACCACAAAATCACTAGACTCAACTACATTAAAGCAAAGTTCAATTGTATAGAAACAAAAAAAAATCTTCTGTTCCTACACAACTTTTTTAAAGGGACTCCACTGAGGTTTTTTGACATGATGGGACTGAAATTATTTTTTTTTCAGATAAATGTACCATTTGATGTAGGTTTAGACCACTAATCTTTGTGCAAAATTTTAGATCATTCAGGCACTTCGTTTTGCCAGAATAATTCTTAAAATTGTAAAAAATGAGCCAAAATGAAAAGCATTTAAACGCTTTTTACTTGAATTGGGCTAAAAAAAAGCATCAAAATACAATTTTCAATTTATTTCAAAGTATATTTCTTAACTAGTATATTTCTATAAAGTGCCCCAGCTCATTTATGTAAGAAATTAAATGTTATATTTTTAGACTTTAAAACCTCAATGGAGTCCTTCGAAGTGTTGTATTAATGCAGTGACATAGCATTTTTCACAAATGCAATCTTGTTTTTTATTTATATTTGATTGAAAAATCATGATCTTAGCCATTAACAACAATATAATTATTTTTCTTTGAGTCATATTTTTGTGTCGCCTTGAAAAAGGCGACATATAGGGGTTACTTTTGTCGGCGGTGTCAGCCTCGGCGTCTCCTTAAGCTTGTCCGGAGCATAAGTCAGTCATTACAAGTCGGATTGACTTCAAACTTGGTATACATGCTTCTTATAAAGACCCGAAGTGCAGTGCACAAGAACCGGTACTGTGCACTTCTTATTTTTTGAGTTATTGCCCTTTGTTAATTTTCATACTTTATTTTTGTCCGGGCCATTTCTCCTAAAAAATAAATTTATGGACTTGAAACTTTATAGGATGATAGATCTCATTTAGAAGAAGTGCAGTGCACAAGAACTGGTACTTTGCATTTCTAATTTTTTGAGTTATTGCCCTTTGTTACTTTTCATACTTTATTTTGGTCCGGGCCATTTCTCCTAAAGTATCAAAGCTATGGACTTGTTACTTCATAGGATGATAGATCTCATTAAGAAGAAGTGCAGTGCACAAGAACTGGTACTCTGCATTTCTAATTTTTTGTGTTATTGCCCCTTGTTAATTTTCATACTTTATTTTTGTCCAGGCCATTTCTCCTAAAATATAAAAGCTATGGACATGAAACTTCATAGGATGATAAATCTCATTAAGAAGAAGTGCAGTGCCTAAGATCTTGTACTCTGCATTTCTTATTTTTTGAGTTATTGCCGTATGTTAATTTTCATACTTTATTTTTGTCCAGGCCATTTCTCATAAATTATAAAAGCTTTAGACTTTAAACTTAATAGGATGATAGATCTTATTGATAAGAAGTGCATTGCACAGACACTGCTGCTCTGCATTTCTTATTTTTTGAGTTATTGCCCTTTGTTGATTTTCAAATTTCATTTTTGTCCTGGCCATTTCTCCTAAACTATATTGTTCACAAGGCGACACATCGGACTCGCGGAGTTCTAGTTGTCAACAGCACCTTCTCAGGAGTATATTGCCCTGTTTGAGCGAAGCTCTTGTTAGTTTACTTGTGCACAACGTGCTCCTGTTCAGCTATAGTGATCCCCCAACGTCCGTTGTTGTGTGTTGTCAACAATTACTTTTAATATCTCCTCTGAAACCATTGACTGCACAGTAACCAAACTTTGTAGGAATGATGCTTGGTTGGTCACCTTTCAAAGTTGTTAAAATGGTCCCGGTCTGTTGCATGAGAAAGTCACAGGGCCAGAAAAGGAGTGGAATAAATGCAAATTAAAAAATCTCCTTTTCTAAAGGAACAAGGCTTAGAGCTTTGATATTTGGTATACAATTTCATCTATAAATCCTTTAATAAAGTTCTTCAAAGTTTGCCCATAGTATCAAAATTGGCCCTGCCCCGGAGGGGAGTCACAGGTTGACTTCTTGTGAACCTTTACCAAGATTGTGCAAATTATATCCCAGGGGTCAAAATTGGCCCGGCCCAGGGGGAGACATTAATTTTCATTTTGTACTTGATAATAGTAAAAACTTAAAAAAATCCACTTATCTGAAGGTACAAGGCTTAGAGCTTTGATATTTGGTTTATTATATCATCTATGAATCTTCTACCAAATGTGTTCAAAGTTGTCCTCTGGTATCAAAAGTGTCCCTTGCACAAATAACAGTCTGTCTTCAGGTGAGTGCTTTGGGCCAATGGTCCCCTTGTTTTTCAAAATTTTTCACATAATTGTTTCTCATTACGTCAGTCATGTCAACATTATGATGCTAGCTATCTTAATTCTATTTTGAAAGTTTCAAAACAGAACAAATAGACTTCTTTGTCCTCTAAAGGTGAATTTTTTCTTAAGGAAGCATTCATTTATTAACAGTTTTCATTTTCAGTTTTGTTTAAACTTCAGAAGGAGACATTTATGAAAATGCACCAGCTGCTGCTTTGAATGATAATATCAGCATGAAAAAAGTAAAGAAAGGAATGGGTAAAGCATATGACGAAAATCCATATGAAAATCCCCTAGCTGAAGAAACAAAACAACCAAAGGTTTGTCATTAATACATATATGTTTCAAAGAATTTTATATACACAGCAGAGCAAAGTTAAAGAACGTTTTCTGCTAAATGATAAATAAAAAAATCTTTTCCTATGGCCAGCAAGAATGCAGATTGTTATTTACAAGTTTTAGGTCACCTTATCACTTGTTGTTCAAAGGTGAGCTTTTCTGATCAAGTGATTTCCATTAATGGCAGAGCGTCATTATCTAAAATGTCTTTAAACTATATCTTCTCTTATACAAAATTGTGAATTTTTACCAAATTTCACAGGAATGGTGCTTTAGTGTCTTTCTTCATCAATTCATATATGATTCTAGTCCTATGCACAGTTAGGTTGCTGGGGCTAAAATAGACTTTCAAATGAAATGTGTAAAAAAAAAATTAATTTCATTTTCATTCAACTACAATGTCACGGGCTTAGATATTTGGGATGTAGCATCACCTTGTGATCCTCTTTATAGGTTATATAAATCATGGCCTTCAATCAGGGTCATTTCATTTATGTTGGCCATCTCCATGTGGTTATGTACAAAAGTTACATTAATCACATTCAAGATGTCAAAATTGGCCTGTACAGGTTATTTACTTTATTAAAAGCAACACATTTCAGTCTTAACTACGATACCAAAAGCTTGGCCTGGTGAACCTCTACAACAGTTTTATAAATCCTGCCCATTGGTTTAAAAGCCCGGGGCAAACTTGGTTAATTTTGACAACTTACGAAGTAAAAATGTCTTTCAATCCTTTACTTTTGCAATATCGGTGCCAAGAGCATATATATTTGGCATGTAACATTTGCATGTGGACTTTATATTTTGTTTATAATTGGCCCTGCCCCATATGTCACTTAGATTAAATTGACTATTTAAATATGGGAATAGTGATTGCACACATTGTTTTCTTGTTTGAAGCTGTAATGCCCAGAGCTTCACATTGCCTTAGGGATATATATATATATATATATATATATATATATTATATATATATATATATTGATCATGCTCCCGAAGTCAGAGTTGGCCCTGGGGTCCCCTTGTTTGTTTATAATAAAAACTTCTGTAGAAAAACACATTTAAGTCTTCTTGTGAAACGACAATGCCCAGAAATTAAATTTTTTGGGTTGCAGACTATAATATTTGATAATTATGCACTTGTCCAAAAATGACACTCTAACATACATGGAAAAATTTTGACCTTTCTTCACATTGTATTTTAGATGATCAATCTAGGGCCATTTAATGGCCCTCTTGGTTTATGATGTTTGTTGCAAGAATGATATTGTGCCATAAACTAAAAATAACACATAAGATTGATAGTTGTGTACATAAAAGCATTGTTTACTTTAAAGTTCATATATAAATCATGCAGATCATGAATTAATACTTTTTTTTACAGAAAAATGTGAACAAAGATGGACTTATTTATGCAGATCTTACCTTCAACGATCAGCCTAAAGGCCAGAAAAAATTAGTTATCCATGGACTAGATGATATGACAGAGTATGTTGAGGTAGATTTCACTAAAAGGGCCGATCCTCTGCCAGACAGTGATGAAGAAACAACAACAAATAAATAGATTAACAACAAATCTGATTGCTTGATAGTATAGGCGGAAGTTGATAGTATTGGGGGAAGTTGCTTTCATAATGATATTTGCAAACTTTTGAGATCTGTGGAGATTGATGCAATCAATAATGTGAATAGAAATGAGTTATTACAGGAGTATTTAGACCTTGAGCTTCTATTTGACTTGATCTGATTTTACTACGATAACAACTCACAATGCTTGGAAGATTAAGCTGACCATACTGAAGTCTGTTAGTAATTTAGCTACAATTAAACTGAAGTGTTGTCATTTCTATATTCATAACAATTGCTTTAAGCTACATTAAATAAATATGTAAATATATTTTTCATCACCTGAAAAACTAAGCATTTTATAGTTTATTTAACATTTTTAACAGTATTTTTGTAAATTTCATTAAATATTGTTCATAAGTTATGATTTTTAAAGGAAACACCACGGTAACAATAAAGTTTGTATATGAATTTTAACATGCAAAAGAGAACTAATATAATTAGGTTGTGTATGCGCTAGGTCACAGTGGAAAAATTGGTTGTTACCATGTGGTTCACAGCAAATATGAGATATTCTTGTGCAAACAAACTTTTACCGTTTTGGTTTCATAGTGCATTAGCCCTGTCGTTCACAAAAAAGTAATCATCTCATAAAAAGATTGAATTTGTATGAAAACATCTGTAATATAATGGGAAATATACTGTTGAATTCGAACTGCTTCAAAATGTTTGTTGATTTTCCATTTGTTACAGATGACCCAAAGGCAGAGTTTCTCATGCAAATAGAAATTTTACTTCTTATTGCGCCATGTGGTTGCAGAATTCTAGGCCTATTAAACTCATTTTGGTTGTCTGGACACCAACATAAGAACATGAGTTGAAATGAAACACATTTAATTAATGAAATGTATCTATTTCTTTTTAGCTCACCTGTCACAAAGTGAAAGGGTGAGCTTTTGTGATCGATTTTCGTCCGGCGTCCGTCCGTCCGTCCGTCCGTCGTCCGTCCGTCGTCCGTCCGTAAACTTTTGCTTTAAATGACATCTCCTCATAAACCACTGAGCCAATTTCATCCAAACTTCACAGGAATGTTCCTTTGGTGGTCACCTTTAATAATTGTTCAAAGAATTTAATTCCATGCAGAACTCTGGTTGCCATGGCAACTGAAAGAAAAATATTTAAATATCTTCTTTTAAACAACACTAAGAGCTAGAGCTTAGATATTTGGCATGAAACATCTTCTAGTGAGTGTCTACCAAGTTTGTTCAAATAAAAGCCCTGGGGTCAAAATTGGCCCCGCCCCAGGGAGTCATTGATTTTCCCTATATGCATATAGTAAAAACTTTAAATATCTTCTTTTAAACAACCCAAAGAGCTAGAGCTAAGATATTTGGCATGAAACATCTTCTAGTGAGTGTCTACCAAGTTTGTTCAAATAAAAGCCCTGGGGTCAAAATTGGCCCCGCCCCGGGGGGTCATTGATTTTCCCTATATGCATATAGTAAACACTTAAAAAATCTTCTTTTAAAGAACCGTAAGAGCTAGAGCTTAGATATTAAGCATGAAACATCTTCTAGTGAATGTCTACCAAGTTTGTTCAAATAAAAGCCCTGGGGTCAAAATTGGCCCCGCCCCAGGGGGTCATTGATTTTTCCTATATGCATATAGTAAAAACTTAAAAAATCTTCTTTTAAAGAACCCAAAGAGCTAGAGCTAAGATATTAAGCATGAAACATCTTTAGTGAGTGTCTACCAAGTTTGTTCAAATAAAAGCCCTGTGGTCAAAATTGACCCCGCCCCAGGGGGTCATAGATGTTCCCTATATGCATAAAGTAAACACTTAAAAAATTTTCTTTTAAAGAACCGTAAGAGCTAGAGCTAAGATATTTAGCATGAAACATGTTCTAATGAGTGTCTACCAAGTTTGTTCAAATAAAAGCCCTGTGGTCAAAATTGGCCCCGCCCCAGGGGGTCATTGATTTTCCCTATATGCATATAGTAAAAACTTAAAAAATCTTCTTTTAAAGAACTCAAAGAGCTAGAGCTAAGATATTTAGCATGAAACATGTTCTAATGGGTGTCTACCAAGTATGTTCAAATAAAAGCCATGGGGTCAAAACTGGCCCCGCCCGGGGGGGGGGGGTCATTGATTTTCCTTATATGTGTATAGCAAAAACTTAAAAATCTTCTTTGAAAAAACCCAAATAGCTAGAGTTTAGATATTAAGCATGAAACATCTTTAAGTAAATATCTACAAAGTTTGTTCAAATAAAAGCCTGGGGTCAAAACTGGCCCTGCCCCAGGGGTGTCATTGTTTTTAACTATATGTGTATAGTAAAAACTTTAAAAATCTTCTTTTAAAAAACCCAATGAGCTAGAACTTAGATGTTTAGCATGAAACATCTTCTTATGGGTGTCTACCAAGTCTGTTCAAATAAACAAATAAAAGCCCTTGGGTAAAAATTGGCCCGGGGGTGGGGGGGGGGCCTATATACAGGTGAGCGACCTCAGGGCCATCATGGCCCTCTTGTTTATGAAATTTAGTTAATGTAGCTTTAACTTGTTTGCATATGAAAATAAATATGATCTGGGATATTCTGTAAATTATGCATTAGTTGGAAATAAGTTTGTATACCATGCTTCAGTTACTGAAAGAAAATTATCATGTAAATTTATTTTGCCTTTGCTTTATACTGTGAAAGAATTAGATAGGATTAAGAGCTAAATTTTTTGCTTTATATTTGATTTTAATATTTTATCCATTGCTTTTACCTAGATGACTTGACAATTTGTGGGCTGTATTAACCATGCCTTGGTGGTGGCGTTACCTTTTGGGTAGCTTCCTAAACAACTTTTTAGCTCACCATAGCCAAAGGTTCAGGTTGAGCTATTAGTATCAATTTTTTGCATTCATGATAAACAAACAGTGATTTACTAGATAAAACATCTTAATAACAAGCCTTTGTATCTTTCTGGGACAATTTTATGTATTCATATAATAGTGACAAAATAATGCCCCTTTTTTACTAGGAATTTTTGTAAAGTTTTACTTATTTCTTTTGTAAACTTGTTAGTGACCATCATCATTTCTTCTGGATAAGTACTCATTATAGTGTAGCATGCTGACAGCCCTGTTGTTTATTTTACTTGTCTAAGATATTGATATACAAGTCACTGCAATTCTTTTACAAAGTTTTGCATTCTTTTCATTCCAAATTATTTATGAAATCAGATTTAGTGAAGATGCTTACATAAAATTTCATTAATTGAAGTGTTATTTGCTTTTAATGCTTTTTGGTATTATTGTGACCATTGCTTTTGTTGAAATATTTGTTTTGTTTTTGGTTTAAATATGATTGGTTATTTGTATTTGCTAAAATATGAATAAAATCAATAATTGATTAAAAATGCCTTTTACAAATATTGCTACCTGAAACATAAATACATTCCTTTTATAAGTTTCATTCTGGTTTAATGCTGTATGCTTAAACTTTTTTTTTTACTTTCTTATCTATTTATTTGTTGTTGTTTTTTTTTGTCAAATTGTGTAAAAGTTGTAGTGTAATTGATTTTGATGAGTGTTGAAATTTATTAGGTTATTTGTATTTGCTAAAATATGAATAAAATCAATAATTGATTAAAAATGCCTTTTACAAATCATGCTGCCTGAAACATAAAAACATTCCTTTTATAAGTTTCATTCTGGTTTAATGCTGTATACTTAATTTTTTTTTACTTTCTTATCTATTTATTTGTTGTTGTTTTTTTTTGGTCAAATTGTGTAAAAGTTGTAGTGTACTTGATTTTGATGAGTGTTGAAATTTATTAACTTATTTTGTAAAAAAAAGTCATGTGAAGAAAATATAAAATACTGTTGCCTTTATATTCCCAGAGAACTTTGAAATCTAACACAATTGTTACCATTGATTTTACATATCAAACATATATAGAGAAAAATGTTATGAAATACACAATGCCATTGTTTGACAATAATCATGTCATTTGATGAAAGAATTGATACTTATATTTAAATGGGATATTACATTTTATTTAGGAACATACTTAAATGATAGATAGTTGTACAAAACAATATTTGTCTAGATGCAAATGGTATGAAATATTCCATATAACAGATTGCAAAGGAATTTATTTAATTGCTTGCCAAACCTTTACCTATTCTGTATATTTTCATTAAACTCTAAATTCTAAATATAATGTCAATAGTCAGATATGGTTTTAAATGTTGTACCCATGCATAATCCTGAAAGTTTACTTTTTGAGGTTGAATATGTGGTTTTATGAGGAATATTACTATCTTTTCCAAATGAAAACTATGTTTGCTATATTGACAGAAATTGTTTAAATGTTTCTGGAAAATTGAATTTGTGATAATTTTAAAAGTGTCATGCATGTGTATTTATTAGTGAGAAAACTCTTTTTAATGGTTGATGTTTATTTTGTGAAAATCATATAAAGTGTTACAGTTTTATATAAATTTCTAGAAAGTGGAATTAAAATGCCACAGCTGTATGGGACAAATATTATGAGATGTTTACAAATTTCAAATATTTCACACATTCCAACAAGAAACAAAAGCAAGTTTCAATTTTACCTGAATAATTAGAATAGCCTTCCATTTATTTGGATAGCCCTTGTAATTATTGTTTAATTATAATTTATCATTCAAATGTGTACATGTTTTCTCCCAAAGGACATCGTGCCTTGCAAAGATAAAAAATTCCTCCCAACATTACATTTAGTTTTATTGTTCCCTCCTTTGTTTGTACTTTAATATAAAAGTAATATAAGTGTAAATTCATAATGTACTGAGATATTTTTTTTTGTAAATGTAAATATGTACCTGAATGCCATTAAAACAATGATTTGTGCTTCCTTTATATATTTTTCTTACATGTTTTTATAATCAGATTTTATTTTTGATACACTTGATATATATAGAATGTTGAATTGTTATATTTAAGATGTTAAATATTTTATATATATATATAGTAATGTTGAGAATAATGTATTAACATTTTTCATTTACATGTTTATAATTATGAGTTAAAAATATTTCTGCAATAGTTTTACTAAAACATGAATGCAGAAAACAGTATCCAACGAGTGAAAGAAAGATACCTGTTTTCTACAGATCTAATATGTAGCCTTATTTAAAAAAACATGGGCTTTTCAATTTACCAGCTATCAGAATGATAAAGTTTTATGTAATATTGAAATATTAAATTTACTGTGACTTTTTAGCTCGACTATTCGAAGAATATGAGAGCTATTATAGTCGCCCCGGCGTCCGCGTCGGCGTCTGCGTTGGTTTAAGTTTTTTTGTAAAGTCAAATATCTCAATTATTGCTTGTGATATTCAATTGAAACTGACTTACAATACTTATTTATAGTAACAAGGTACATCAGATTGACAAGTTGGATAACTCTACCTACAATATTTACAGAATTAAGCCCCTTTTTAACTTAGAAATTTTGGTTAAATTTTTTTTCTAAAGTCAAATATCTCAATTATTGCTTGAGATATTTAATTGAAATTTACAATACTTATTTATAGTAACAATGTACATCAGTTTGCAAAATTGCATAACTCTGCCTGCAATATTTGCAGAATTATTTGCCCCTTTGAAACTTAGAAATTTGGTTACAGGTTAAAGGTCTTCAAAGATATTTACTTGAAACTTTACACATGTACAGAGGGTTATAATTGGAGGGTCATAATTGTATGTCACTGACCAAGTTCCATAACTCTATCTTGCATTTAGGCTGATTCATCTCCCCTTTTCTACTTAGTCTCTTGGTTAATGATTACATGCAAGTTTTACATATCTCATAACTATTAAAGATATTTATTTAAAACTTCACATATGCATTTAGGGTCATAATTGTAGGTCACTGACCAAGATCCATAATTCTACCTTGTATATAGGCTGATTTTTCTGCCCTTTTTCAACGTAGAAATTCATGGTAAAGTTTTGCTTGTAAGCTAGAAATTTATGGTAAAGTTTTGCTTGTAAGCTGTTAACTCCATAACTACTGAAAGGTTTGTGCATTTTTTGGGACAATTTTATGCATTCATAATAATAAAGCAGTGATTTACTTGATAAAACATCTTAATAACAAGCCTTTGTACCTTTTCGGTCAATTTTGTGTATTCATAGGTAATTAGCATTGTTATACTAAATAAAACACCCTTGTGACAACTTTTTCAAAAGTCGAGCCAATACTGTCCTCCGACAGTTCTTGTTTTAAAGACAAGTGTATTGATCCTATCCAACTCCTTGCACTTCATCACTATTGGTAGAGGTAAAGTTTTCAACAAGATGTTTCAATATTGAATTCTACATTAGTGCAAACCTCCTTAATGTCATAATTCTGCATACAAGTAGCAGTTCACTTTTATTGACCAATAAGTTAGCAGGATTCTTTTCTCTTTTTAATAAGTAAAGGACAAACTCCTCTGGCATCTGACATTATGTGTAAGAATTGGCAAATCGACTCACAATTTACCAAGGCAAAGTAGTCGAACTAGACAGGAATAATTGTCAATGCTTTTAACAAATATCGTACATGTAAGGATTTAATCTAGTTGTATTATTTCTATTTTAACAAACCTTGACAGTAAAGGTCTTATAATCATATTTGCTAAAAAATTACCATCCATGTAATATATATTGTTTTAATATTTAAGTATTTTCATTTAAATTGAACTTATTGTTTGAATAAAACTGAATTTACATACATTTTGCGCCAATTTGTCAATAAACGGATTTGATTCATATTTGGGAGCATAACATTACTTCGGACAAAATCTTTATGTGACATAACTTAACTGAACTGACATTTTAATATGAAAAAATTTATTTGAATTCTGTAAAACTAGTAGTTTATGAAAAATTATTATTTAATATGGGACCAAATGACATGTTATACATCATCATTATATTACCCGAAATAAATAATGATTTTGAATTGAGGTCCCAAATAGCCTTAGAACATAAAAACTTGACACCAAAAGTTGTGTGTAAGTAGCTTATATTCAAACATGGCAGCTTAGGATTGAATATCCAGGTGTCTTGGTCAAAGGTCACTTTAACTAAAAATAGAAATTCAGTTTCCACTCAATAATTTGAGTCTGCTTTAACTTATTGACACCAAACTTGGCCTATGGGTATTTTATATCAAGAGGTGCAGATTAGGATTACTACCCAGGTGTCTGTTGATCAAGTCACTGTTACAAAAAATAGAAAATTTAGTTTCAGCTACAATAATTTGAGTTTGCTTTGGCTATTTACACCAAAGCTTGGTGTTGGTAGCGTATTTATTAAGAGGCAGCTTGGGAATGCTACCCAGGTGTCTTTGATCAAGGTCACTGTTAACTAAAAATAGAAATTCAGTTTCAGCTCAATTACTTGTTTTGCTTTGGCCTATTGACACCAAACTTGGTGTATGGGTAGCTTATATCAAGACTCACTGGGATAACTACCCAAGGTGACTATGTTTAAGATCAAGGTCGCTTAATTGCTAGAAATAGAGATTCAGTTTCTGCTCAATAACTTGATTTAGTTTTTGTGACCTATTGACAGCAAATTTGGTGTTGGGTTATTTTTATCTTGGACACAACTTGGGATTGCTACTAAATGTCTGTAATCAAGGTCAATGTCAATGTTGCTAAAAATAGAAAATTCAGTCCCCGCTAATAACTTGAGTTTGCTTAGACTATTGACACCAAATTTAGTATTGTGGTTTTGCTTATATTAAGACGCAACTTGGATTGCTACCAAAGGTGTCTGTGAACAATCTCACTGTTGCTAAAAAAGGAAATTCAGTTTTCAGGTAATTACATTAGATTGCTTTGATCTTTTAACACCAAACTTGCTGTCTGGCAGCTTGGAATTGCCACTTAGATATCTTGGAACAAGGCCAAGGGCATTTGCTTACAAAAAATTTTGAGCTTCTACTCAATAACTTCAGTGCACTTTGATCTATTGATTCCTGTCACATCAAAACTTGGTTGTTGGAAAACCTGATTTCGTTATATTACGGCGCTGTTCAAATCAAGATCTTGACCTTAAAATGATCTTGACTGTCATGGTCAGACTATTGAATTTTGCCTTAATTTTAGTCATTCTCGTGATTTTATAAATTTTTAATTAAACTTTAACAGTAAATGAAAAAACTGAATATCTCTAAAGATGTTGATAACAGAGATAAGCAGGTCCTGTATATTCCATTGAAATATCACTCATGCCTATGAAAAAGTGAAAAATTAGGCATTTTGTAGCAAATAAAACTTAATGGATGTACTTTTGATCTTTTTAATATTATACCACCATTTGAAAGTAAATCTTTTTATCTATTGCTGCATGTTAAATAATTAGTAAACTTTCCATACCTTTACCTTAGAAAAATATAGCAGAACATACCCACTCGGCTATTTTTTTTCATCATACAAATAGTTTTGATAACAAAAAATTTATAAGTTGTTTTCTTTAAAAATTAATGTATCATTTATTTAATGGGAACTGTAAATATTGTTACCTGCAGACATAGAACAAATGCTTAAGCTTTCAGAAAATGTATTTTGTTTTACTGATTTTGATATCTGTAATAAGTTTTACTTGCTACAAGTTTGAATTTTAGCAAAAGCCGCGTGATATTTTAACAGGCTAGGAAGTTGCTTATCTCTGTTATCTATGTCTCTGACTGAATTAAAAAAAGGGTGAGACTTTACCTTAAAATGACCTTGCGCCGTATGGTCAAGGTTTTAATATTTTAATTTAACTTTAATAAATATAATGGAGAAATTTATTCATACTGAGACAGGACAACACTATAAAGCGGACATGATAAACAATGAAAGTATTAACCTTTATCTGTAAATGACATTGACTGTCAAGGTTTTAGTATTGCAAATTTATTTATATTTTTGTACAAGAAAATTTGATGGTTTTTAAAAAACGCTTCACTAAAGTTTTCTTTCTTCAGTGTTTTTTTTATATAAATAATAAGAAAAAAAACTAAGGCAACCAAAATGAGAAAAAGCTGAGTAGGCCCCCATCTTTGCAGTGGCTCTTGTTTGTACTTGTCAAACTGAAAATATTCAAGAATACCGGTAGCGCTGCTCTCGTGATTCTAAACAAAATATAAATAAAATGTAAAGGTCCCAAATGACTCTTTTGTGACATATTTTATTTACATGCAGTGCTTTCCCATTTTTCATAGACTAGCAGTAAAGTCCTTGATTCTTATTTTACATTTAAAGGTGCTTATTTTAAAAAAAAAATAAGGACAATTAGTAATATAAAAAGCCTTTTGATTTACAATTTCTAGTATTTTTACAATAGTAATATTTCATTTATATTTTGCTACTGTTTAAAAAATTAAATATATTGTATAAAATTAAACAATAAAAATACTCAAATTTTACATTGTCTTTCTTTTTGTGTTTGCCAGTGTGAGCTTTAAGGATCGTTAAGTGTTTTGGTGTGTGGTCTGCTGGTCGTCCACATTTTGGTAATATCAGTGGTGACATTTTTTGCCTTAATTGTCCACCAAACATTGTTAGGTTATTGCCTCGGTACCAGTTCGAACAGGGTCATCTTTGATGTAAAAACTTGACGCAGGACTAGCAAATAGAAAAGTCTTTTTAACAGTAACTGGCTTCTGTTCACTTCAAATGTTCCTGGAAATTTGTCGGAAAATTTTTAGCTCAAGTTTGAAATAATTCATTCTCAGGGTCAGTCACACTCAACTCAAATATGGAAAAACCTTGTGAACACTAGTGGCTATTCTTTTTGTCTAAATGTCATGATGGAAATTAGTCAGAAGTTATGTTTTAATGATTTCCGCTCAAGTTATGGCCTTAAAAAAAAATTAGGTCATAGTCTCACAGAGCCCTAATATGGAAAATCGCTAGGTTACACCCGAGAGGTTCAAATATACCTGAAAATTGGTCAAGAAAGATTGTTTAAATGATTTATCTTACAATATTTTTGAAAAAAGGGCATGCGTTGGGAAAAAACTAGGCAATTTTTCAGGCTTAAATGCCTGGATATTGACCAGAAAGGTTTATATTGATTTCTAGCGCAACTTTTGAAAACGGGTCAAAAAGCGTCAATCTTCAAACGTGTCTGACAAAAACTGTTAACCAGATATTCATGCGCCAAAAACGACTATTTGATAAGAAAATGCGTAGTAGTTCAAGTATTATGGAACCCTGTCAAAGCATGAATATGTAACCTTTAATCTAACAACAAGGTACCAATCAAAAGGCCTGTTATATAATCCATAATTTAAAGATTTTATTTAGCAACAAAATGCTTCATATGGTGTTAAAAACTCGGCCAGCAAAGCCCACATATGGGCGGAAACTTTGTTAAACACTATGTGGTTTATATTTTGAGAGAAAAAAAATCGATCAATGTGGTTCCGTTATAGCAATGTTTTCAGGCTTTCATTGACCTAAGCTCTTGCGAAAAGAAAATGAGAACTCTTCCCCTACAAAGAGAACAACAAACATGAAAATTCCTTAAACTCGCGGATTTTCTTGAAAAAGTGTATTATGTAACAAGAACCTATCTTTCTTGCAAAAAAAAACAAACTCCTGTGGATATATATATATCGCTATTTTATAGTGAAGCGAACAGCGAAAAGCTTGGCGATATTTAGTTTGCGTATTATTAACTAACAGAGCGAAAACCTGCAAATCAAATCAAATGCATTAACATTAAAAAGTAAGATGTTAAGTATGTAAACAATAGTTACAGTTGAGTTCACACTAAAGGTTAAACAAAGTGCACTTCAATGGATAGCAATTTGACTTTTACAAAAAGATAGATAAATATCTGTATAATAGTTTTTTATAATAAATTTGAAGTTGTGAATATTGGATTTTGTAAAATATGGCGTAAAATATTAGAACAATAATTTTTCAAAGTCACTAATTTTACTGATTTTGTACTTTAAAACTTAATTATAAATAAATATAACTTTAATGTTGAGAACAAAATTAATTGATATTTAATATGATTCTATTTTATTATAATCTGGTACATAATAAAATATGAAACATTGAAATGCTAATTAAACAAAATTCAGTCAGTTTTTTTTTTTTTTTTTTTTTCTTTTTTAAGGGGGGGGGGCGGCAAATTATACTAATTAGTTATTTTTTATCTTAACTTATGGCTGTTTTAGTTAAAGGTAATGATTTTAAGCATTTATAAAGTCTTTATACATTTAGAATTAATATGTTTATAATTGGCCTAAATTTTGTCAATTTATCTCATTTATAATCTCTCTTACCTTCTCAAACTGAGATTTACCTAAGATTAAAACAAATGATGTATATTATTCTGAAAATAAATATATATATAATGGGTGGTATGTATGAAATGTGGATTAAGTATTGATATGTGGTGGATTAAGTATTGATATGTACGTTTTGCTGTGGGACACTAGTACACTTTAACTGACGTGGATATTAACAAATAGATTAGAAAATTTTTCAATTCCATTTTTGAGACGACACCCAATCTTTTTTTCTTTTTTTTCATGCATTTGTACATAATTATGCAATTTGATTATTTTTTATGAGTTTATTATGAAATGCAAAAATATTTCATTTTCTCATTTTTGGGAGGCTATGCAGACCCCAATGTGAATAACTGTCTGTCAAATCTTTACTTGCCCGGCGGTAATCAGGTCAAAAAATAGTACCTTGAATTTTTTCTAAGCTGACTCATCACTCATTGCACAGACATTTACAATATGAAATATTATATTCATTCTTTAATTTCAGTATCTGCATTTGTAAAGATTAATAATTCTCTGAAAAATTCTTGATTTTTGTTTAAATCACTACTCCGTGGAAGTTCATACTGCCACGGTAATACAGGTCAAAATCCTAGGTAATTTTGATTTTTTTCTAAGCTGACTCATCAGCTCATCACAGACATTTACAATATGAAAATATTTTCATTCTTTAATTTCATATCTGCAATTTTGTAAAGGATAATAATTCTCTGAAAAATTCTTGATTTTTGTTTAAAATCATACTCCGTGACGTTCATAACTGCCGC
>NW_026853500.1:0-20224 GCF_026571515.1 Ruditapes philippinarum | reverse complement strand
TCCAATACGACATGAACCAATGACCCATAGCTTGAGATCTTATCTGAGACATCTTTATGCCTAAAACCTCGGACTTTTTGTTTTTGTTGTGTTCATACATCGATTAACATCCGGCTTGTCCATTATTTCTACCAAATGTTTAGAAACAATAAGGTTCTTGATGTTTTGTCCACTAAAAAGTTAAGTTATAAATGTCTTTTGTAACAAATAATTACTTTAAACTTAAATTACATTGAAAATAAGAATAATCTCTAAATTCTTTCTATGACTAAAATGATCAACGTTACGATCCACATAACTGGAAACACTGCCGTAAATAGTGTAATAATTGTCCAGACACGGTCGACGGCGGGGAAGAGACTTTGATCTGATACCAGACCCCACCCAGAATGTACCCTCTACTCCAAAGTCCCTGCTTCAGCCCAATATATTATGAATAAAAGACAGTTCCGCATTTAAAATTCAAATCACCAGTAATATGATACTATCAGACAATTCTTAACATACCTATGTGTATAACATTAGTAAGGATAAGGGTAGTGTCTTTCACGCGCTTTAATTCAGGGGTTTGATAACGCCACAAGTGTACATTTAATGTCGAGTTTTCTTTTAAACTTCGTTTCGATCAAATCTGTATATATGAATGTAATAAAAATATCCAATTTTAAAAGCAGTACCCTTTACTTTTAAAATAAAATACGAATACCGAAATTACCGGTGTCACAATAGGGACTAAGATGGGATACCGGGCCGACCACAATTGCTATCTAAAACAACCAACAACTCAGAACAGAAAATATATACAAATTTATTTACAAGAAACGAATATTTATAAATGAAAAATGATTATATATGAAAAATCACTGCGCAAACAAACGTATCTCAGTCTATTTCTCCCGTAAAGTTTCTGTCATGATGTTTCAATAAAGTGGTGGCGTTGTTGAACAAAATTCGTCACAATGGCGGGCGTCTTGTATAAAATCTTATCAAGCGTAACTGTACTTCCTACAGTGTTGGCACAGTTGATAGGATCCTGAACAAGGGCATGCGTCACCCTTTAGCCATGGACATACGTGTGGAGGGCCCGTGTCATCTTCGGGTGTGTCCTCAAATAAGAAGCTACAAAGTATAAAACATGGTAAGTTCCATGATAATCAAACATAAGGGTATAATAAAGTCCCTTGGAAAAGACTTGACCTTTGTCGGTTTCCAATAAAATAACGTGCTTCTTTGAATAAACAAAATGTCCACTATAGTACACCATACATTCCGTGGAACAAAAATTCAATCACATCCGCATAATACTGCGTTGCAAATATATTCAAATATACGCCACATAATAACCACCAATAAATAAACGTCTTCCAAAATCATGCCACTGAAGATCCTTCTCTAGAGATACGTTGTATTTACTTATAACAAAAACTGATGATAAATGAAATGAAGTAAGATGATAACGTAAATTAAATTGATTGAAACAAATCATTACGATACTGCAGCATTTTACATAAAGTTACACAAATACGGTAGAACCATAATAAATTATTTATGAATAGATATATATATCTATAAAATATTCATGGCTCCTATACAATTACAATATAATTAAAACTTCAATTAACATACATCAATTAACATGTCTCGGTATAAATTTGCAATAGCGAAACACTAGAATAAAAAGAGCTTTTAAAATTTAATCTGCAAAAATTTAGAAAATTTAGAAAACAATAAATTACTGCCAAATAACTAAACCTGAATCAAATAAACTATAATTCTAATAGAAAATAGTATTTTACGAAATAGCAAAAATTTATGAAACAAAATCACTAGAAAATTAAATTTTACCTTGTACAAGCTGTAATTTTATGACAAATATAATTTGTCTGTCACCGTCATAGTGACCTATATAACGTCCAGTGCATTGCAATATATCACTTAAAATTTAGTCATTATATAGCAAACTACTGAGTACTGAGCGGGAAAACGGATCGTGCAAAACATGAAAAATCGATTTGCACGAAATAAAGCTGGGACGGCGGGAAAAATAGTTATGTAAAATAAACGCCCGTCCTTCAAATACAGACATAATACATATATCTGGTTCATAAAACAAAAATGTAACTTTCTTATTACTGAAAGGATTTTTGTGAAATAAACGGCAAGATGTTTAAATTGAGACATGGAAATTTATGCAAACCATAAAAATACTCTAAATAATAATTTCACCTGAAAACTCTAAATTGAACAAAAGATGATGCAATCTCACATCAATGAATATAGAGTAAAAATGAGGTTCGGCGTGAAAAATATAATGCAAGATTTTACAAACGTACTTTCACTTTGTGACAACCGGTAAATTAAAATTTGACAAGAACTGATCAACATAAACATTGATATGTCTTTTAAACGGTAAAAATGATTTGATATATAGAAGTAACGATATCTCTTTGTTTACAGTTTGCTACCTTTATCAAAAATTATTTCATATTCAGTGCTATTTACTTCAGGTGTTATGCATCTCACATGTTCTAAACCAATTATTATAATTTTATAAAAACACTTGTTTGCATTTTTTTAACAGAAAAGAAATGTATTCAGAATAAACACAAAAATGTATTCATGACTGAGGTTTAATGTACCTTTAATATATTATATGTACCCCTGTAAACCGCACTTTGGGGTCCAACACACTTTGGGGTCCGACCCCAAAGTGCGTTAAACTTCGCATCGCACTTTGGGGTCAAACGCACTTTGGGGTCAAAATCAAGAAATTGACCCCGGCCAAAGTGCGTTAATATGCTACATATCAACGCATTTTGGGTTCCAGAGATCTAAAGGTGTCATCTGAGTTCTGCTTAAATACTGAGTACTGACTTATTTCCAATCTGCGACATTGAAATATTTGAGGTGGAGTTCAAGATTTTATTTTGTTTACTTTGATTTTATTTACACTTTATTTGATGCTTAAGTGATAAAGGTTTCATTAATTTTACCACTTGAAATATCTAAAAATTGTGTTCATATAACAAAGTACTCTATTACATAAATTGTGGATGTATTCCTAAAATTAAAAGATGCCGCAAAGAATATCCCGTTCTGACAGTCATTTACTTGATTACTGTTTGTGCCATATTGAGCCCCATTATAAATATGATGGGAATGAAAATGCAGTTAATATTGTTTTCCAAAGAACTATAAATATACTCTATTGCAATGTTCTGGTGAAATAGTTTTTCGATCGGACAATAAATAACTTAAGCTCAAGGGTTTTTTTGTAAGCTCCGTAACAACCTTTCGCCAGAGGCTTTTAATGGGAAATCTAGAAAGAGCAAACATGAATTTTATAATGTTAAAATAATGGTATCAGAGAAATGTAAGATGCTTGTTACCTGATTAAAGTAGCAATAAATGTGAAATTATTTGTCATAAAAGTAGTCAAAACAATGTAGTATTTGACTTTCATATAAAATACTAATTCACTATAACTGTACTCATCTTTGCCAAAAAGCAACAGATGAGGTAATTGGCCAATATGTATTGTTTGGATATTATAGAAGAACATCAAAATAAAAAAGCTTTTAAGAAAAACAAATAAAAGCATAAAGAGCCTTTGAAACGTTGTTTTTTAACCCTGGGGGGGGGGTCGATACCCCACAATCCCCTCTATACCCCCAGTGAAAATTTTACATTGTTCTGAAGCTCCGCTCTTAATGTTCGACTTCTTAAATAGTTTATGATATTTTTAGTACTGCCTTTACGGACTTCTACTTAAAGTCGCATCTACACCTAGTCAAGTTTCTTATATGTCACATTTTGCTAAATAAATCGCTCTTTCAACATATTATCAGGCACATTTTTTACTGAAATGTCTTACTAAGATTTCCAAGAATTTATACCTTTGTCTATGTTAAGTCTATCATATTTCTATAAAATGTGTAAACAAATGCAATTAGCTTAAAACAATGGAATTTATGAAAGGTGTATAATATTTTAAAATAAATGGAAAATTTGAGAAAATTATATTTTAAGCTTAATAATTGATACAAATTCTTTATTTGATGAAAGTTCTTCACTTACTGATCAAGACCATTTTAATTCCTATTAATTCTACTATACTTCAGGGCACATGTTTTGCGTCTATTTAATACCTTGAATTTTGTTTACCATTGGATTTGACTACAATAATTATAATATTTAAAACATGATGAAAATTGATTTTTATGACCCATAGTAAGGTCGTTTGTTTGATGTTAAAAAATGCATATGCACCTGTTTAACTCACTTTTGGGTCGAAATTGAACCCCAAAGTTCGTAACGCACACTGGGGTCGGACCCCAAAGTACGTAACGGACTTTGGGGTCCAACCCCAAAGTGCGGTGTTATATTTGCATTTTTTAACAGAAAAGAAATGTATTCAGAATGAACACAAAAATGTATTCATGTCTGAGGTTTAATGTACCTTTAATATATTATATGTAACCCACCTACGCTACATCATCTGTGAGATAACCATCTACTGTAGAACAGAACCACTACAGAGTGCCAGTTTGTAATTGTTATTTACACGGAATAAATCCAGGATATTTTTACCTGTGTTGCTTGAAAACAAAATGGCGAAATCTTTACAGGATTCATCTACATATTTTATAACAGCAATTTGTCTTATCGTCGTGGCTATAATATTGCAGGCCGTTGCATTAGCCACACCAAACTGGATAGTGTTTTCATATGAAGGGGTTGTAGGCACTAGAACTGGATTGTGGCGGTCATGTAGTGAAGTGATCGGACTTGTTTTGTGCGAAGAAAGCAATTTTCGTGGCGAAGGTATAATGTTGCTATCTTATTCAAATTAAGAATGGGTAATATAATTCGATAGCTTAAAGATATACTATGCTCATCCTTGAGTAAAATAATTGTATCAAAGGAATTTATTGAAATCTATGAAATTCTTACTGAATAATTTTAATTTGAATAACAGAATGAATACACTATGTGTGGGAAGCTGCGTTCCCTATTACAGGTCAAGTAAAGTTGTGCTTTTCTTTAAAAACTGCCAGTTTTTTAATGACGCTATATATTCATCTTGCAACCACATATAGTGTATAGAATTTTTGTGTGAAGTCGAAACATATGTTTATTTTATATTTACAAATGGGCTGTGTAGCAATTATCAATATTTAGTAATATTAAATTTGAGCATAGTATATCTTTAATTAAATATAGATCTTTACTATAAGTAGGAAAATAGTATATCATTATCAGCAATTGGATTAATATCTGGAAGTAATAAGAAAGAATTGATACCAGGGCTATGGATATTATTTATCGTAAAACAAATCTTTAAACTAGAAAATATATATTAATTAGTAAATCAAAAGATGAATGTAAAGTTCCTGAATCATAAAGGTTCAGTATGCATAAATACTTATAATTTAAGATGCAGTTTAAAATGAACAAAGGAAATAATTTTCATACTAGATAAATATGACTTAAAAACATGTAGTTTCCCTTTCCTAGCGGTAAGACAAATGATTAGCTGAAAACTAAGTTAAACAAGGACTTTATGTCATATTGGTCTGAAAGTCGTTGAATGGTATAAAATATGATAAACAAGATCACAAGAATCAGTGACATGGAGCCAGGAGGACCCCAAATAAAAGCGGGACAGGGCGCGACAGGCTAATCACTAAAATTATACATAAGAAATGATAGAAACCGACGTGGAAATCAAATTCAAAGAAATCAAATAAGTGATTGATTAATATTTTAGGCCCATTAAGTAAAAGGGCACAGGGGAAGGGGATAGGAAATTCGTGGAACACATTTAAAGCTATTGTGTGATGCTTTTGTTTTTTAAAACAACGAAACAAAAGCTAAAAAAAATTCTCTGTTCATTAATTCATGCATTAGTGAACATATTTGACTCAGCTTCATACAAAATAGCGATAAAGTAAGGCTATAAACTTCAATCAAATTAGATGTATTTACCGGGAAATTTAGATATAAAATAAGATGTACATGACATATATTTTAGTTATAATTTTAGTATTGAACACCGACAGATTAATAAATATTGTTAATACATGTATCATTAAATGTGTCAAGGAGGCGCGGGATTACCAAGTCTTTCTGTGGTGTTCAGTTTTAAAATTATATTTCGATTCTTAATATTCTGTGATTAAGTATTATGTTACATTATTGAAAAATAATCATGACACGTAAATAAATAATTTGAATAAAGAAAAACTTTCATCCACTAATAAGACGCTTTTATTAAATTTGTTTAGGCTTTTACAATTTGATTCTAGTAAATGATGATAATATATTACTATTCTGGTTCACAGAACATCGAGTTACATATTAATGCAATTTAATTTTACAGGTTGGTTTATCGCGGTTCAGGTACTGGAGACAGTCGGCCTTGCGTTTACAGTGATTTCACTTATACTGTCTATGGTTCTTTTCCTAGCGGTAACAAGCAAATTACTTGTTAAAGTGAATATCAACATTTGCAGTATTGGGGGTAAGTTAGCTGTTTGATGTTTTAAAGTATTCCTTTGTTGCTTCTTATTCATCGGAATACTTCAAAGTAAGAAATAAGTATAATAAAAAAGTATTAATGGCTGAGGTCATTGACCGAAAATTCATGCTGCGATGTTGTCAGTTAATTAAAGAAAGAGGCAAATTATTTCATGCGTAGATATTATTGGATTTTGCCAGGTACGCTGAGAATCTAGAGAAGTGTAGCTAAAATTTCTCTAGATGCCCACAAAAGTGTTACAATCAAAAACAAAACAGTACTATCTGGGTGCAAAACATCGAAGTCGCAGTACTGTTTTGATAATAAGTTTTTTAAAGAAGGAATGAAAGTTCATAACATGTGCAAATTTACCCTCAGACAATGAGTTATTTAAGAGCAAATGTACAAATTGGAAGTAGTTTTAACTCAAAAAGACAAATACATATGTTACGTGGGTGTGTAATTCATATGCCTGCAACCTAACGTTTGATGATGCTATTCAATTATAACTCTACAACCGATGTTACATCGTAAATTCCACGCTGTGAACCGTGTTTTCTGAGTCAGAGACAGAGTATGGAATGGTCAGCTGTGAGAAAGGGAATGCAATAACTGCCATACTCAATCTGACTAAAGTTCAGATCTACGTATTTGTTTTATGTATATCTGAAGACGACCGTATGTGTTTCGCCTTGTTTGTAATTCGGATTTCTCGAGAAAGGTATTTTTCGCCATGCAATCAAACCGGTTTTTACAAAAAAATGTTTGAAGTAATTTTTAACAAATTACTTGAAAAAAAGAGAATTTTAATGGGCAAGATTGTTTTGCCAGTTTACCTATATGAACAACGTCATGTTTGTTCTCGAAATCGTGAAAATTACCTACTGTGTGAATAGTCACCAGAAATAATTTCGTATTTGGTCACGGTCAGATATAAAAGTGGGGCGTTATTTAGAGCTGATTTTAATCAGATTACTGCCATACTAGTTCTAAAGAACGGGTACAATTTAGCCAATGTCGTACGGAAAGCTAAGCAATAATTGTACCTTGAATCTGACATCACATGTCCTATTTTTATATAGACCGTGATGACTCGCACCTAATTGTTTATCGTAATGCCGTGGACATTAATTAATTATATCCTGATTAAACTATATATAAACTTTTAATAAGCAAATGATAAGCAAATGAAAACAATGAAGCCTTACATTTGAACAATAACAAGTTAATAAAAAAGATTACTTGCGACCTCGCTTTACTTTATACAAAAGGCGGCTATTTGGAAGCCAAAAACAATGTCCGCACATCATTATACAAAGTATCTCAAAAAGAATTCAAAGCTTTAAAGGATATATATTTAAATTACCTGAAAATGTACTTGTTTTCTAGTTTCTAAAGATAAACAAATGCATAGATTGAAACATTCATATGATTTATGATAATACAATGCAATAGCTCTTACACCTATGCGGTTCTCCTTTAGATAGAAACCCATGATTTAATTTGATCCTGATAAACTGCCCTCTTTACATAGAATAAGAGAAGGAAAGGTTCATCATTTGTATACGAAGATAAGAAAAAGGTGTCCATTTAAAAAAAAAAATGTTTTGCAACACTGTTATAACGATCTATAAAAATAGATTTATGTGTAAGTGGGTACCTAACTTTGCATATCGTCTTCTTTGTTACAGGTTCTTGTATAGGAATAGGCTTAACAATATTTGTAATAAAGACGTTTACTGATGACTCCTTGAATCATGGACATTTTGGTTACTCGTACTGGTTGGCAATAGCTGCTATGCTAGTTCTATGTATTGTCTCCGGACTTCTTTGGTGTGACAAGAGGAAAAGTGGTCGTGCTAATTTGTAAACAAATCAGTTTCATTGTATGAACATATATTGGTTTAATTTGGTTTTCAATGGCAATATTCATATTTTTGACTGCATGAGAATTTTCAGTATATTTGATATGTTTCATGTTAAAATCGTTGTACTGGTATACATTATAAAATATTATTTCCGCAGGATATTTCCTAAATACATAATGAACATTTAAACTTACTTTGGTTAATTATTGATGAAATGACTTTGTTTAAAATATAATTGATTTCTCTAACTTGGCTATTTATTTATATGCAGAAATGTTATTTATAGGCGTACGTGGCCAAGTGCTTAAAGTCGTTTACTTCAAACCACAGGTCCCCTACCATTGTAGGTTAGAATTCCGCCAGGGACTGTGGATTCTTTCATTAGAGGAAACTCTCCAGTTAACTGAACGTCAGTGGTTTTACTCGTGCCTGAAATGCAAGGAGGGGCGCTTGAGGTTTTCCTCCACCAGTAAAGCTGGAAAGTCGTCATATGACCAGTGATGGTGCGGCGTAAACGCAACACACAAAAAATATATTGTGTTCTATTCTAAGTAATGCATCTATTAATGACACTATATCTTACCATGTACTTGTATATTATAGCTTTCACCATTTTAGAATGATCATAAATTATGTCTGTATGTCATGATGTATATCAAATTTTGTTAATAAAACTATAATCTTAAGGAAGTCTTTGTTTTAAAAATGCATTTGCTCTTCTTGAAAAATCAGTGTTTGATACATAACGTATAGCGGTTGGTGTGTGACAGAAGGCTGAATTATTAAATATCTTCTCAAAATATCATTGTTTAAAAGGTTGGTCAACAACCAATTTTCTAGAGAGTATATAATAAACCCAAATGATAGCAAGTTAAATAAAGATATAAACAGTGAAGACCTCTTCCATTCATTTTGATTTTCGACGGCATTTTGAGTATGAACAAGAAAGAAATTATTCATATATATATAATATATATATTATTAGTTTTACAGCATACATTCAGAAACCCAGTCTTCTGTACACCATTCTGGTGACACTGTTTGGTATGCGAACGCTCCAAACCATCTCACCGCCTTGTAGTACCAGCCAGCAACACGTCTACAGTTTGTTTTGTCCCCACACCGTTCATAACAGTTAAACAGAAATCTTCTATCACACGTTATACGGTTTACATCCAGGGCAGTTCCCTGTAATTTGAAAATTTGCATTACTCTATAGAAGTATGTTAAACTTTCATTTAACATGTCAAAAGGCAAGAGTTAGTTACTAATAAATATACTTTCCTGACGACATGTTTAAATATCTGGAAAATAGGTGATCCCCCGGAAGCATTAAAAACAGGAAAATTACATGAAAATAGCAGACTCGGTGTGATTGAGTCTGTAAATGAGGGATAATGAAAAATTGAAAAAATCCCACATGCTCCCTAGCACCGGCTAGAGCGGTACTCAATTCTCAACATTTAATAGTGCTGGACTTAAAAGAAGCCATTCAAATTTGTCAATAATTAAGAAATTAAAACATTTTCTCTGACGCGCTTACTAAGTATACCGTAAGTTTCTGTAACTAACATTTAGCGTGTGTTAACGTTGTTTAAAACACATACTAGTTTTACGTCACGTTCAAATACTTGTGCACAACCACTTCTTCCGAGGCTTGTACGTCATGGAGAAGGCACTTGGAAGGTCAAGGTCAAGTTGTAATTAGTACCAGAGATGATTGGTTGACCTGTCCTGACTAACTCGGGGGGGGGGAATCACGCAAAGACTCATTTTGAAAGATGTCTCTTGGATAATATTGTCGCCTCCAGATGGCCTATGTAGACATTTTGAAAAGTCGCCGCTGATGAGGGTTCATCACAGTGCCAGTAATTAGCGCATATATTCCAGCCCATATACTTAATTCCAGCGGCCAGTATAAATAAAATGATAACAAAACAAAAATAGCATGGATCGTGTAAAACAGTTTTATAGATGAGCCGCGTCACGTCAAAACCAACATAGTGCGTTTGCGACAAGCATGGATCCAGACCAGCCTGCGCATCCGCGCAGTCTGATCAGGATCCTTCAACTCTATTACAAGTAGAGAAACTGATAGCGAACAGCATGGATCCTGATCAGACTGCGCAGATGAGCAGGCTGCTCTGGATCCATGCTGGTCGCAAACGCACTATGTTGGTTTTGTCGTGACACGGCTCAAATGGGGAAAAAGGTACAGGTATGTGAAAGAAACTTACACAGGCGTAGCAGACGTCATGCTTATAACATGCTGGTTTGAACTTATTCTTGTTTGGTATCCAGTCTGGTATACTACAGCCATCAACACCCGGTGCTTCAGAACATTTCTTCGCAACAATTTGTTCAAGCAAGAGCAATATTACAGCTATCACAACCAGCTTCATTATTGCTGAAAGGGAAAAAATGATATAAATTATGATTTTTGACAGCTTTCAACTGTTTTTGTCCATGGATGAAATGTGCTTACGTTTAATGTAAGAGAAGTTGGCAGTCTATCTGTCTGAAATTGGCAGTCTAGTAGCCTAAAGAAAACGAAGAATATTACAAACATGAAAACGGTTGAAAAAGCACCATAAGCACTTCCTTAGATCATTATATGATTATTTTCAATATCTTCATTATTCTTATTTCATAATCTTTATATTTTAAGACGTATTCATTCTGCCGCTTCAAAATTTGTGAAGTTGGCCGCCTAGAAGCCAAAATAAAAACTAAGAATATTACAAAGATGAAAACGTTCGGGGACACATTATAAGCACTTCCTTAGATCATTTTAGGATTTTTTTTATAAAATGTCGCAGATCTAGTTATTTGAACAAATAAACAAGTTTTCAAACAAAACTAAAATACCATATGATATTTTGAAACTTTAATTTACTTCCGAAATGCTATAACTCAAAAATATAATTTAAATCGTCAACTTACCATTTCATCAAATCATATAAAACAAAGAAAAATCAACAACCGAACGAAACTGCCAAGTGTTCAATATATATAGTCGTTAAGCAATGAATGAATTCTTATGAAATAATTACATATATTTTACCCCTTAGCAACAATTACTAAACTTTTAGATCAAGATGATAACCCGGGCATATAACGATGCTTTAGCTTAACATAATAATTGAGCCGCGTCACGACAAAACCAACATAATGCGTTTGCGACAAGCATGGATCAAGACCAGCTTGCGCATCTGTGCAGTCTGATCAGGATCCATGTTGTTCGCTATCAGTTTCTCTACTTGTTATATGGTTTGTAAGTGAACAGCATGGATCCTGATCAGACTGCGCGGATGCGCAGGCTAGTCTGGATCCATGCTTGTTGCAAACGCATTATGTTGGTTTTGTCGTGACGCGGCTTAATTATACATCAGCTTTTTAAAGTACTTGAATAATTATAATACGAGGTCGTTATACATGAAGTAACCCTTGTTAATTACGAGTTCATGTTTGTGTTCAAGATATATAACTTTCATATACATGTATATATTTGTTGTCTGTTACACGTTTGACCATGACAATAAGATCAACATTAATCATGCCATTTGAGTCACGTGATCCCTGGAGACATTAATTACAACACAATTACATGAAAATTGCTGACTCGGTTAGATCGAGTCTGTACATGAGGGATAATGAAAAAGTGCAACATCCCTCACGCCCTCTAGAACCGGCTTAAGCGGTACTCAATTTTCAACACTTAAAAGTGCTGGAATCAATGATATATTAAAACTTGAAGACGTATTCTATTCTTTTAATGATTAAATAATAAATGATATACAAAGAAATAAAATCATGATAGCTTTATTGATGTATGGTTCAATATTTGTATGCTGTGAATATATAAATTTTACGTTAAAAAAGAAAAATACTGGATTCGCAGAACAAATACTGTGTATAAAGTCATGGGTAAAAAATACTGGTACTTTATGTAATATAATAACTCATGAGTTGCGTCCGTTTCTATAGCGTCCTGTTTGAAGCAGTTAAGATTGACTAAATCTTTGTTTTATTTGAAGAATATGGAGAGCTATTGTACTCACCAGGCGTCGGTGTCGGCGTCACACTTTGGTTATGTATTTTTGTACAAGTTGGTATCTCCAAAACTACTAGAGGGAATTGGTTGAAACTTCACAAACCTATTTAAGAGCAAAATAGGAGGCCACAATCCAAGGCCACTATCCAAGGCCAATTACTCTTATGTGAATTAAGACTGAAATATGGCCCTTTTTGAACATAGAAAACTCTACAATTTTCGGCTCTTGTTTTAGTATCAAGCACGAGAATAGTTAAGAAGCCGGATATAACTTTCCCTTTCGGAGAACTTTCACTATAGGCACTGGTACTGTAAATAAGCTATGTTCTCAAAAGAAACATTCTAGAGTTAAGGATAATCATCGCAAAGTTCTTTACAGTTTGATTCTCAAGACGATTAAGTTAAGCAGGCGACAAATTATATATAATAGCGCAAAAAGTTTCATTCGAGAATTAAACATCTCGCTACTTTATAAAAATATAGAAGAGCGTCACAAAACTTTTAGAAAAAAAAACTTGAATGCCAATAGGTGTCTTTTAACTGGCCCATGCAGGACACTGTATTTCAGCTGCATAATTCTTCTAACAGACGTAAAACGTAAGAAGACACTTTTTTGAATAGCTCTACTGGGGATATAGTCGTATTAAAAAATTCGCTAGTTTTTCATTCGATAATTATCACCATATGAGCGTTAGTTTCTTTGTATTGGTGTGCGTTTTAATGCTTGGTGAATTGCAGAACACGAGTGAGGTGAGTACATCAGTTTTCCGATGAATGCTTCACTTTGCACAGCCAAAAAAGACAATGTCTACAATGCCTTCAGAAGTCTTTAATTCCTTTAAAAATAATCCTTTAAGTATCCATATATCTAAAGAAGCACACGGTCAAAATGGTTTATTATCATTAAGAACGGAAGCAGAAAAAATAGATAACAATACTTCAGCAGATAAAAATGCACCTTATTAAAGTACATGTACTTATACTCATTTTAATAAAGTATCAAACAAAGCTCTCAAGCTAAATAAATATGTAAAATATAATTATTAACGTGCTTGATGAAAAGTAACAATTATTACAAAAGTAACTTAGGTAACGAATGAAAATGGGAGAAAAATGATCATTTACACGAAACTATACGAACATATGATGGAGATACTTGTAGGATTATGATACTTGAACATATGTATTGCTTAACAAATCAATATTTCGACCATAATTTGATTAAAATTCAAATAAGAACTTTGCTTTAATTTACATTATTACAATGCTGATTTGTTCTTCAAGAGTTTACTTTATTTACATTTTAGATATGCTTCAATGCTGTCGTCATAATTTTGCATGAACGGTTTTTGTTTTGGCGAAACCTTCCCAGTATACATGCTTCTATAACAATTATCTCTGTAATTTGCGAGCCCCAAACTTTCTTTTCTTACTCGTATCCATTCAAACATGGCTTCAATATTCTTTGCGGCTGTAGGATTATATCCACCAAGTTCCGCTAAATGGCTTATCAAAGCGGTTTGGAATTTAACTACATCCGATTCCGAGGCACATGCATTAGCCTTACTATGCCATTCGTCTGCATCTGCCTGCATATGTTTCGGATCCCTCGGTTCACCGTCAAGTTCACCCATGATAAACCTGTGAAATACAGATACATTGTACATTTAATAGGATGCAATTGTTAACTTCTTTTACATTATAATAAAAGCACCGTCAATTTTTTCTTTTGATAACATCAACCGGCATTCGTGAAGACGCCCTTGCAATGCATAATTATTTAACGTTCAATCCACATTCGATTTTAGCACCCATATAACACTGATCACAATTGCCATGGATAAATATGATGGTTGATTAATATTTACATACATGCATATATATGTGTATATTTTTTGCTTGATATGTTTATCCATTTACTTTCTTCATCACAAATAAGGAAATGTGGATTTAACAATTTGTAAATTAAATTGTAATTTCATAAGCAGACTTACGAATATTTTTGAGCCCATGAAAATAATAAGCATGGTGGCATGCAGAGCTTAAACATGGGACACATCAAGAGATACCATCAAATTGAATTGAAACAAATTCTATAAAAAGTACTCTGATTAAAGCAAATATCATTCTTGAAGTGTAAACTATTGAAGTAAATTGTAAAAGTTGATAACAAACTAACTTGCAAGCCCAGTTTGCAATAACTTCGAAGTATGTGAGAGTATTAAACTGTAACTGAACGCCTACATAGAAGAGCCGATTGTGTCCTTGGCCTAAGAACAAGCTTCCCTTATAAAGGCCTTTTGGATAGACATGAGTATCCTCTGATATCCGAAATCTGTCCTCCAGGAAAGGGAAATAATTTCTGTAGCCAGTTGTTAAAATAACAGCATCAATGTCGGCAGACGTGCCATCTTTGAAATAAGCTTTCGAAGAATCAAAGCGTTCCACCAAAGGTTTTTCCTCAACACCACCAGGCATTATACATGTTTCGCCTTTAGGACGTGTTCTATGTGAAAGAATCACACTTTTTGCATCGAATTTAATGCATTGTAAAACAAGATCTTCACCGGTAAAGCCAGCCCCAATAATCAAAACCTTTTTCTGACAGAACTCGCGAGCGTCACGAAAGTCGTGTGAATGTAAAATACGACCTTTAAAGTCATCCATGCCAGGAATCTCTGGAAGATATGGTGTGTTGTATATGCCATTTGCAACAATTACGTGTGAAAAGATTTCTTCTTTTGTTTCACCCGTGTTATAATCATTTACTGTTACTGTAAATTTCTCTTTGTCGTCGTGGTACTTCACAAAACGCACAGCGGTGTTGAATCGTATGTAATCCTTGAAGTCGCGACCGCCTGGTGCACCTCTTGTATAGCGACCTGAAATGTGAGTAATTTCATAAATCGATTGATACCTATTGCCTACAAATCACTAAGAATGAAATTCTTAGCAATCATATCAGTTCAGCTATTACTTCTTTTACTTTGATTGTAAACTCATAACCATGCACCAAATCACTATCATGATCATTATATACTTGTACAATAACCATCATTTTTATTCATTATCAATCTATCACTATCATTTGTGTCATTAATACCATCATTGTTTTAATAACAATCATTAACTTAAACAATCAATCAATCAATCCATTATCATATAACAACCATAACCTGATTTTAAGTATCTATATTCTATATACAGCTTGAGATACCCTTTGCTAGTACATGTACATGTATATTGTGACGACTTCTATAAAAGCTGACTTGCTTAAGACATGAACGGGAGATGGCAGATAATGGATTAAACAAACCCGGCCTGCAACAGTTTTGGGCTTTCTTCAGTAGATCTAATTCCTTTTCCATCTATATTCCCCTGCTGCTCATTACGTTTCGTGTTTCTGGGTGTCGAAATTTTGACTCCATATTTACTTTTTGAATCCTTGAATATTTGCTCTCATAATTTAAAATAAAAAGCACCTTCCAGATAATCCCTCATCACAATACGTGAAGGAAAAGAAGGGGTCGGCTGACCAAAGTGACGCTCGAAAGTATAGTCTGGATATTCGTAGGACTCTTTCATTCCGTTACACCACATATGTTTATACATACTTGAATGCACCGGTTCCCCATTCTCATCTAAACCTACAAATATAACTCAAGAGTTAAATGTATATGCGAAATAAAGAGTATTGGTATTACATGAAGTACCAATTAACACAGTGTCTGAAAGTCAAATTCTGACTAAAATATTGCTAAGGGAAATAACTCTAGCACAATTCTTGCTCAAACTTCTTCAGATCTTCAAAGCATGACGTAATTACGGTGCGACGAGTCTCCACGTATAATATTAGCGGTGTGAGAAGTCTTCGAAGTATGAGGTGCGAGGAGTCTCCAAAGCATGGCGTAAGCGGTGTGAGGAGTCTGCAAAGCATAAGGTAAGAGGTGCGAGGAGTCTCCAAAGCATGATGTAAGCGGTGTGAGGAGTTTGCAAAGCATAAGGTAAGAGGTGCGAGGAGTCTCCAAAGCATGACGTTAAGCAGTGCAAAGAGTCTCCAAAGAACCTCTTATGTCATGTAACCGGTGCAAGGATTCTTCAATGCATGACGTAAGAGGTGCGAGGAGTCTCCAAAGCATTAGGTAAGAGGTGCGAGGAGACTCCAAAGCATGACGGAAGGGGTGCCAGAAGTCTGAAAAGCATGGCGTAGGCGATGCGAAAAGTCTTCAAAGTATGACGAAAGAGGTGCTAGGAGTCTGCAAGCATTTCGTTAGCGGTGCGAGGACTCTGCAAATCATGGCGTAGGCGATGCGAGAAGTTTATAGGCGTGACATACTGCAAAATGTGATGCAATCGGTGCAGGGAGTTTGAGTACTTGCTATGTTGTTGTTATATTTCTCATTTAAAAATGTCTGTTACTTATTTGATACTTCACTATTAACAGCTAAAGTCTTCAAGTGATTATGTCTTCTTTCAATTTATTCAATAATTAATACATCATTCCAGTCAACTTATCAACAAATATTCATGTGTATCAAATTCAATTATTATAACAAAAAAGATCTAGGAGGCAATTTTTGTGATAATGTCTGTCCAAAGATGATGTTATGGGCACTGGTCAATTGTGCCATTCTTAATACTGCGAAAAGTGGAAACTATTTTACGGTCATGCGTTTTAATGAATGTCATACATGTACATTTGTATACTGTCATCATTAAAATATTTCTCCCCGCATGAAACCGTGTCTCTTTATTTTACCTAGTGAGTGAGTTATCAAAAAGAGAACGATATATATCGGTCACAATATCAGCTTGCAAATTAATGTTGATCT
Organism: Ruditapes philippinarum; assembly: GCF_026571515.1. Classification (NCBI taxonomy): domain Eukaryota; kingdom Metazoa; phylum Mollusca; class Bivalvia; order Venerida; family Veneridae; genus Ruditapes; species Ruditapes philippinarum. The sequence goes on along the minus strand of NW_026853500.1, from coordinate 2,950 downwards.
CCATGCTTTACTACTATGTACATACAAACATTTACCTACTTTATACTAACCATAGATTAATGGATAAACATTTTATACGGAATATTTATTTAACTCGTCAACGTTTGATACAAATTTAATGTAGAAAAAAATAACATAATGAATTACTTTACCGAAACATTCATGATAGTCAAACATTTATAGGTGAAAAGTATACCTGTTTTCCATGAAATGTTCCATTGACCTCCCCAAGTGCTCTGCTTCTCGAAACATACTATTTCCGGCATATTCTTCATCCTGGCAAAATGATGTAGTGTCGACATTCCGGACGGTCCAGCACCAATAACACAAATTCTTTTTCCCGACATTTTGATAAAAATGGCAACAGTTAAACTAGTTTTAAACAACGTCTCACGGTTACAGCTTATCACGATGTTTGTTAACGCTCTATGTAAGACAGTTTTTGTATCTGAGTATGAAGATTTTAGTTCGCATAGATTAGCAAACTTGTATGGCTGACTGCGTAACTCAAGCTTCAAATCAAAACAAACTTTAAACGCATGTCATTTGCATAAGAATTAACATGAACACTGTAAACTTATACATTGCTGTAACATTCAAATTTTACAACCAGCAATAACAACACAAACTACACAGAATTTAAACTAAATTAAATACAGTCTGGTTGTCTCAACTCTTCAAATATTTTTTTTTAAAGAAGAAAAATACTTGGTTTTATTTTTAAGTAACTTTGTAGATATGTCCAGTATGTTAGATTTGTAGTAAAGTTATGTATACTGTAGTCTCTTATAACTCATCTATGAGTGGCATTTATGTACAATGTCGTAGGTTTTATATTTGTATTGTTTTAATATTGTACATGATGATGAGACTTTAATAAACTATCTTATCTATCTTATCTTATCATGAAATAATTTCTAATAAATAAAATTGGCCTTGCAATGCAGATAGATCGTCTGCTATCGCACTTTCCCGGGGGTTGGGGTTACAAACTTTATTGCCCTATTAAAATTATATTCAAATAATATATAGATGTAGATATAATATTGCATTCTAGCCAATGCTGTCTTTTTATACTTATTCTACTGTCAAATACCCTACATGTTTGCATACCAAATTTGATAAAATTTAAGTCTTTCAGAACGCTTATAACGGCAGAACTGACTAATGCTAGCTCGGTATTATTGAACCCACCCGTCCATGACCCTGATTTGGCTCAGGCAAGTTAAGGAGAACGCAAAAATTAGACTTAAAAACAGAGGTACAAGATAAAATTGGTGTATGAATAACAATTTCGCTTTTCAATTGAAATCAGTGCTTTCACAAACCAGTCAACAGACAACGTTCTTTCAATCAGACGCCTGCACAGCTAATTTAAAACATCTTGACAATGGTAATGTGGTGATAAACATTCCCAGTTGAAGACATTTAAATATGGAAATTCCTAAATTAGTTTTGTTTGATAAACAGCGATTTTAGGGCCAATTTGGGACAAAAAATCCGGTCCCATGTCCCTCTTTAAAAAAGTATTTCCCTTATACTTTGAAAATATTCTCCTCCAACATTTTTGTGAGATTCTCTTATATACAAGAGTGGAACAAAGAGGGGTGTTGTAGATACAAAATTGTATTGCATTGCTCCACAGTTTACTATATATCTATTTGTATAGATTAACAAGCAATGAAATGTTTTGTCCCTTTCTATGTTTTTTCCTAATACCTCCTCCCCAATACTTTGATCACACTCTATGGGACAAAAGTACATCAGACTATCATTTAGGTTTGTTATTGCCTGAGTATTTAGATTTCAACACCTCAGCAAAACACTCTCATTCACAGACACTTGGGGTTTGGAGCTCAAAACGCCTTTAAAATCCAAATAAAATGCATATTTGTCATTCCCAGCACATGTAATGATCATATATATATAAAAAAAACTTAATATAAGCCGTTTTGAAAAAAAATCATATTTCAACATCTTTAAGTGTATTATTATATAGATGTTGAAATATGAAATTTTTTCAAAACGGCTTATATTAAGGTTTTTTTATATATATATATATGATCAGTACATGTGCTGGGATTGACAAATATGCATTTTATTTGGATTTTAAAGGCGTTTTGAGCTCCAAACCCCAAGTGTCTGCACTCATTCTGAACAAGTCGAGTTCTTAGTTCTCTCATAAGCAAACTTCATATCTCGATCGAGGTGGACGTCCTAACGTGTTCACTACATTGTAGGATAGTATTGTTTGACACGTGATAAGTCATTGTCTTGTATTGCACTTTTTTCTATTATCTTTTATGAATAGACTCAAGCAAACAGAGTGTGCAATTTTCATGTAAATTAGTTATCTTTATTGCTTCCGACGGATTTCCCCTTTTAAGATTTGCATGAGATGTCCGGCATATTTTTTTAATTGAGTTTACAGTGTTGTAGTTTTAGCAAGGCACCTGGTTAAGGTTTGATTTAATGATTGAGTTTGTGTGAGAATTGAGACCTCATTTGTTGTCATTATTTATTACTATAAATCTGTTGGGGCTAGACTGTGTACCAGTCTGGGAGATTTTAGTATAGTAACTCTGTCAACGGGTACCTGCATAAATTATGGACAGGAGGCCTGCAATTGTTGTGTTTAGGGAACTCAATCATTGGTTATCATCATAAATATTCCAGGAATCAGTCTGTTTGTTTCTGGTACAGTTACTTGATCAACACTTGTCGTCATAAATATAGAAGGCTTAAATTTGTCAATTAACACTAAGGTAACCTCCATATATGGAGAGACTAGGTATTTCATATAAATACTGGGGCAAGATTTTCTAGGGGCATTCTAGATTGAAGGTTGAAGAATAAGATTCAAATTGCAAGAGTGAGATTGTAAGAGCTAGAGACGGATAGGGATTTTGAGAGTTAATTCTCAGTGACTTATCAACCATGTGTGAGGAAG
>NW_026853499.1:0-29356 GCF_026571515.1 Ruditapes philippinarum | reverse complement strand
AAAGCAAGGTTAACAATACTTTTCTCTTTTATACAAAATGCACAGTCTCTCTCTATTTGTACTTCCTTTAATATGTAACAAATAATATATCTACCATCATTGAGAAAACAACTGGCTTTCATATTTCTATAAAATATTTTCAGAAATACTTCTGATCTCTCTATTCAGTACGTTTATTTTGGCAGATAATTTTAATTCTAGAAAAGTGTTTATATATATTATATGATAATATTGATCAGTTCTTAAAGTGGCATGATGCTCATCCAAGGCTATATAATGAGTGAACAGGTGAAAGTCACATAAGTTTACATCTTGCCATAATTCCTTTCAGTTTTATAATGTACTTTCGTGAACGATGAATAACTAACCAGAGTTAATTTTCTTTTGTTGCCAACAAGTAATATATTAGTATTATATTACAAAAAAATGTGTCCTCATTTTACAGGTACATATCAGGCCTCATTTGAGGAAGTGTGAGAGTGTGTGTCACTTGTCCTCATTTGAAAGGTAGGTTCTCAATTGAAAGTGTGTAAACCGTCCTCACTTGACAATCATGGTCCTCGCTTGTTACGCCCTCAATTGGTGGTAAATTGACATTTTTTAAAATAATGATATCATAAAAAGTTTATACCACAATAGGCAGTATAAGGTTCAAAACGGCTAAGTCTGGTATTCATTTGCTAGTAGAAGTCATCTATAGTGGTGTCCTCATTCGGGGTCCAAAAGTCGTGTGGTTTCAGTTGGGGGCGCTTACACGCTATGGTGAGTGCGTGCGTGTGTGTGTGTGTGTTTGTGTTATATAGATTATTTAGTGAACTTAAAAAAAAAAAAACTTCTTGTGAAAAACTACCAGTCCAATTTAAACCAAACATGGCAGGATTGTTTCTTGGGGGAAGGGATTTCAAAGTTGTTCGAAGAATTTGATTGCCATGGCAACCAAAAGGAATGATAAGAGTAAATTTAAAAAAAAACCTTGTACACACACATGGCTTAGTGCTTAGATATTTTGCATAAGGCACTGTCACTCTACCAAGATTGTTCAAATTTAAGCCCTGGAGTGAAAATTGGCCCCGTCCCCGGGGGTCATTTATTTTCACTATGTACATTTAGTAAAAACTTAAAAAATCTTCTTATATGAAGGTACAAGGCTTAGAGCTTTGATATTTGGTATATTATATTATCTATAGGTCCTCTATCAGTGTTGTTCAAATTTTGCGTCTGGTGTCAAAATTGGACCCGCCCCGGGGGTCATATATTTTCCATATATATGTATATAATAAAATCTTTAAAAAATCTACTTCTCTGAAATGACAAAGGATAGAGGTTTGATATTTGGCATGAAACATTGCAAGATTGTTCAAATTATAGCCCTTGGGTCAAAATTGTCCCCGCCCTAGGGAGTCATTGATTATCACTATGCAATTATCGTTCAAACTTAAACAATCTCTTTGTGTGAAATTACAAGGCTTAGAGCTTTGGTATTTGGTATACGATATCATCTAAAGGTTCTCTACGTCAAAATTTGCCCCAACCCGGGGGGAAGGGGGTACGGGGGTCATAGGTTTTCCATATAAGTATATAGTTAAATCTTAAAAATTATCTTCTCTGAAATAAAAAAGGTTAGTGGTTAGATATTTGGCATGAAACTTAGTGTAGTGGACCCCTATCAAGATTGTTAAAATAATAGCCCTTGGGTCAAAATTGGCCCTGCCCTGGGGGTCATTGATTTTCATTATGTACATATAGTAACGAAAAAAAAAATCTTCTTGTCTGAAGGGACAAGGCTTAGAGCTTTGATATTTGGTACATGATATCATCTGTAGGTCCTCTACCAAAGTTGTTCAAATCTTTTTTCATCTTTTTTCTGGTGAGCCCCTTGTTTGATTTGTTTTATATATTTACTTTTGAAAAATTTATAAACCTGGTAAATTTGAAGGAGTTTTTGTGTATTTTGTATTTAATGTTGCAAGAAGATAGTTCTTAGATCTAGCTGTTTTATCGTATAAAGTCACATGATCTAATGCCATGTCAAGTAAGTATGAATGATGATATATTGTCTTTGGTCTATAGCATGTCTTTGTATATAGTTTGATTTTTTTTACAACTAACCTTTTTTCTTGAATATGGTGCCAGTTACACAAGTAATTTCCGAGGAACAGCTTAATTTCCATTCCACATTTCCATTTTGGACACCATAATCATTAGTTCTAAAAGAGAAAATCTTTGAACAAGAATATTTTCACCAATTTACTTCAAAAACCAATTTTAGAAACAATATTGTTTATAAAGATACTTTTCCCAGTTCTTTGGTTCTTACTTATGTAACAAGTGTGATTGCCTTACCGATGGCGTCACCGTAAACAGAAGATTTGGGTGCAGGGTTGATATAGTATAGTCATAGAGTTGCTGTGTATTTTTCTTTCTTATAATCATATTGCTTCTGCATAACCTTCATCTACTTTTGCACATTATGATTGATGGTGTGAGAAAAAGGACAATTGCACATTAAGGACATTATTGAACTCCTCATTCATTACTATCCTGATTTACTTTAAACTTCTATGGTTGGTCACCAATAGAACATTGTTATTCTAGAGACAGAAAAAGTAAAATTTAATTTTCTCCTTTCTGAGTTATGACCCTTTACTTCCTTTTTCTATACACAATACTGTGACTTGACTCATTCATTGCTTACCCACTTTATTTCAAATTTTTATGTGTGACCTAGTTTGGTTAGAGAAAAAATACATTTACTTCCTCCTTACTTTGTTTAATTTCCTTATATTCTATTGTAATGCTATTTCATATAGTGTAATTGTTGTGACAAAGAGGCTTAATTTTGTGACAGATGCTCATGTAATTGTTGTAGGTATCTGAACCATTTTTAAAGAAATATTGTTGTATTGCCATAGTCCTGTCTACAAGAGATATTTATTTCAAACATAGAATACTTATTGACAATGATAAGTGACATTAGTACAAAAAGTTACATTTCTCTGTGGACACAACTTTCGACAGAATTTTTAAATTAGAAGTTTTCATAGATATGGATTTCTTTGAATCAGAATTAAATGGATTTCTTTGAATCGGAATTAAAAAAAAAACTTTTAAAATTGATTGGTGAAAATATGCAAAAATATAAATTTCTGATACATTTGTTCAACTGTCCTTTTTCAGCCATTTTGTCAGATACTGTTTCAAATCACATTATAAAAAACCATGAAATGTTAGAAATTCTGGAAATTTCCATGAAAACATACTGTTATGTCATTACATCCTTAACAAACTTCAAATTTGCATGGATGGTGATGGTAATGTTTCATTCTTATTTTTTTTGTCAATACCCCTGCATGTCAAGTCGTCTGGCTGAAGTCACACGCTTGAGCTTATAGAGCATGTATCACCTCATGTCACTGTTTTATTTTCAGTTGCAGTATTTAAAGACTGAACATCATAATGGATAAGAAAATAGAGAAAAACAGAATCCCTATAGAAAGTCCAACACAATAAAATTGAAAATGTTGCAGGCTCGGTTTGATTGAGCCTGTTCATGGACGGTACTGGAAAGTGCAAGTTACCGTCCACGCCCCCTAGCACCGGCTTAAGCAGAATTCAACATTTACCACGAAAATGGTGAAATTTTGAATTTAGAAACATCCGCAGATGTGTTCATACGGCGGTTATCATGGAACCTTCAATGTGACACAGTAGTGCCATTCCATGAAAAGCGGCGTATGGTCCTCGAGTAAAAGAATGCTTGTGCCCTAAACGAGAAAACAATGGGCGGAACTAAATACAATGGAATTTTGAAAGGGGATCTGAGGTTATGAAATAGATAAAAATACAGAATCCCTAAAGAAAGCCCAACACGACAAAATTGAAAATGTTGCAGGCTCGGTTTGATTGAGCCTGTTCATGGACGGTACTGGAAAGTGCAAGTTACCGTCCACGCCCCCTAGCACCGGCTTAAGCAGAATTCAACATTTAAACATGAAATAGTAAAATTTTGAATTTAGAAACATCCGCAGATGTGTTCATACGGCGGTTATCATGGAACCTTCAATGTGACACTTCCGTGCCATTCCATGAAGAGCGGCGTATGGTCCCCAAGTAATAAAAAGCGTGTGCCCTAAACGAGAAAACAATGGGCGGAACTAATTAAAATGGAATTTTGAAAGGGGATCAGAGGTTATGAAGCCTGCATATCACAGATTAGACGTCAAAACACAAATTTAAAAAGCAGGCAACATATCCTAAGGTGATTATATAGTATTCAAGTAGGAATACTGGAACCACCCATGTTGAAAATGGTAAAATAGAAGAAACGAAAAGTACCACAAAACATGTATACACAACAATAATGTCGTGCTGAACGATCTTCAAGGATCGAAAATATAACATCATTGGTTAAATGTACGGGGAGACTTTTTACAGCCGCCACACGGCACAAATAACACAGATGTGACAATAAAATAGAGAAAAACAGAATCCCTAAAGAAAGTCCAAAAAATATGATAAGCAAGATCAACAAGGAAAGGCGGCGTTCAATGAACACAATAAAAAGTCCACAGTAATGTATGGATATATAGAATATGAAAAACAAGATCAACAAGGAAAGGCGGCGTTCAATGAACGCAACCCCCATATGACCCAGCAACAAGAACCAATGGCAAGGAGCCCAGGCGGACCCCAAACATAAAAAGGACAGGGCAACGACACGTTAATCATTAAATGATAAATAATTTGTAACTGGTTAGGAATTCAAAGAAAATAATAATAGGCCCACAAAGGGAAGGGGACAGGAGACCGGGGGAAGGGGGGGGGGGTTAATCAAAGAAATAAAAACTAGAGGCAATGGGGAAGATACTTACCGTAGACGAGAAAACAACAAGGGACACAAGCAAAAGTGTCACCAAAACAGTATGAATACTTCTGCAGCTTACTACTTCAGCAGAAAGAACTTCATAGAAGGCAATGAGAAGATAGACAAGAGTAAAAGGCTTGCCAATAGTGATCTTCAGAAAGCTCTGTGTTAGAGAAAAAGATAGTTACCAATAATCACAGGATTGTTTCCCTTGAGTAGATTACTTCTCAGTTACAGCAGCAATTTCAAGCAGCGAACAAGGAGAGAGATCTTTTTAAAAAAAGGCAATAGATCTTCAGCAAGAAATTGATGAACTTAAGGAGGACAAACATCTCCTAAGTTGTGAAACTTCGGGATCATTGATGCCAGCACTATTAAGTGTTGAGAATTGAGTACCGTTCAAGCCGGTGCTAGGGGGCGTGAGGGATGTTGCATTTATTCATTATCCCTCATGTACAGACTCAATCAAACCGAGTCTGCAATCCTCTTGTAATTTTGTTGTGATTAATGCTTCCGAGGGATCACTTTGTTTCCGGATTTTTTTTTCTATTTATGAGGTAGAAAAGTCTACTCTTGAAGATGTTAGTCAAGATTCCAACACACAGACTGCAATGATTTACGAGCTTCTTGTAGACACCTGAAATTTAATACAGTCATTACTCTCAATCATTAACAAACAACTTATTTTATGTGCTCAAAAAACATTTCTCAACATTTTCTGTTTTATTATATATGTACTACTACTGGAAATTTGATCACGATTAATTGTTCTTAGATATTTCTCAGAAAATTCCTGCTTTTTAAAGTTTCATTTGTTCTCAGTTTTACTGTGCCGCTATAGTATACTGGTACAAACTTATTCTATTATAGCAAAAGTACCTATTTAATCTCATCTCAGTTTGTGACGCATCTTTAATCCTGTAACCAAAGTTGCCGTATGTATCATGCTTTAATTGCACTAGTAGTTTCCTATATACAGTTAATCAGTATTGCTGCTTTTTTAATGTTTGATCTTTGAGCAACAGCATGATTTTATTCTTACCTGTCAATTATTTTGTTACCAAGGCATTGTATATATACTGTAATTCTATATGTTTTGAGGTGTTAAATTTTGAGTAATGAAGAATTTTGTTGCTGATTTAATTGTGTTGATGATACATGTAAATATAGCTACCAGTGTAGGACTGAATCATTTTTGCATTATTCATGTTAAGGATATTGATGGTGACAGCTGTGAAATGTTTTGACGGGATGGAATCATATGTTTGTAACAATAAATATTTGAACATAATTCCTTGAAAAAAAAAGTTCAAATATTAACTTTAGGTACAAGAAAGAGTATCAGTGATATTAATTTTCAAGTTTTCTTGGCGCCCCACTGTGTTCCTCAGATGTATGTCTATGTTGTTTCATACTGTTTTGGTGACACTTTTGCTTGTGTCCCTTGTTGTTTTCTCGTCTACGGTAAGTATCTTCCCCATTGCCTCTAGTTTTTATTTCTTTGATTAACCCCCCCCCCACTTCCCCCGGTCTTCTGTCCCCTTCCCCTTTGTGGGCCTATTATTATTTTCTTTGAATTCCTAATCAGTTACAAATTATTTATCATTTAATGATTAACGTGCCGTTGCCCTGTCCTTTTTATGTTTGGGGTCCGCCTGGGCTCCTTGCCATTGGTTCTTGTTGCTGGGTCATATGGGGGTTGCGTTCATTGAACGCCTTTCCTTGTTGATCTTGTTTTTCATATTTCACCTACAAAATGTAAATAAGCTTTAAAACCAAATTCTTAACAAAGAAATATATAAAATTCTGGAAACAAAGTGATCCCTCGGAAGCATTAATCACAACAAAATAACATAAGAATTGCAGACTCGGTTTGATTGAGTCTATAAACTTATTTTTTACCATTTATTATAATAACAAATTTTGTTTGAGTTTTAAAAACTTAATTATACAAAAGGAGTACAACCTCTTTAGAAAAAACATTCATTTACTCATGAATCGTTTGGAAAAATTATTTAATTTCTCTTTCACAGCTGTCACAGGGAAAGGTTTCCTCTTTCTTTTAGTCTTTCCCATTGCTTATATGTTATAAATAGTTTTAGAAATAAATATAATTTCAGAACTGTTGAACAATGAACCGCTCAAAGAGGGAAAAAGATAGGCAGCGCAAGGTGGATGCAGTTGCTCTTCAGAAAAAAATACTGATTCTGTTCCCCTCAGGTATTTGACTGTGCTTAATAGTGTTACTCTAAAATAGATAAATACAGAATCCCTAAAGAAAGCCCAACACGGCAAAACTGAAAATGTTGCAGGCTCGGTTTGATTGAGCCTGTTCATGGACGGTACTGTCAAGTGCAAAATTACCGTCCACGCCCCCTAGCACCGGCTTAAGCAGAATTCAACATCATCATCACATTAAAAGTGGATATGAACCAAAGGCTGTGCACTAAACTTACTGAATGCTTGGAAAATTTTAATTATAGTCATTTCAGATTTGTTCTTTAAAAGAACGCAGACTGAAACTGAAATCTGTGTATGGATATATTTATGTACTATGTAAAGTCCTTTATTCTGGTAGATAACTATAGATTGACTTTTTCCAGCTCCCTCTGGCTATTACTTTCAACCACTGATTCTATGTTTTATTTACATCATGTGTAAGTTAAATTTCAGTGTTCCCCACACTTTATGTACTGTCTTAGCTACATTCTTTACTTTTATTAACAGTATTTAACAGGTTGAAAAAGGGTTCAGTATGACCATCTAGTTTTTTCGTTTCAGCTTGCTAAAGACTACAGACTAAAATCTGGGTCAACATATTGGTGATGATACCACGGAAATTCCAGATGACGTCATTCAATTTCATTAAAGTCCTTACCAAAGATCAAGCCACAACATGTGTTGGATATTACACCCCTGCTGAGTTACTTGTTCTTCCTTCACCAGATCCAAAGAATCGAATACCAGTAAATAAGAACTGTATTCTTATCCATTATATTACTAATCATTAGGTGACATCTTACTACAAGAGCTCTATGAGGCAGTAAATTCTGTACGACTCTCTTAAACGTGAAAATCATTTTGAAGAAACCAAGAAACAACGTGTTTGTGTTTATGAAAATACATTGGTACAACAGATGAAATATCTAGCTGTGAAACAACAGAACACATCCCCTATTTGTGGTACATTAACTTAAGCATATTCTATGACACTTTTCCTTGGACAAAATCCAGAAATTCAGAACTATGATCTCAGTTCTTTGAGACAACATATTAGATATTGTCTAAGCAATGGTGACATATTACCTTTTCCAGTTGAAACGTTCCTTATAAAAAACAAAAACATTGATGAATATCACAATTCTGAACAGTGTTTATTGGCATCTTACTTTCAGCACCAGCAGTTGCAGCAAACATAACATGCTGCAAAAACTTAGAAAAACAATGTAACCCTTATTTATACAAGAGATAGATAATGTAACCCTTATTTATACAAGAGATAGATATAAGAAAAAGATGCTATCAAGTTTGACTAAGCACCCGAGGAAAACTCGTACAAATAAACTGATTGTTAGGTAAGGAAAAAAGCAGCTCGAGGGAAAAGGTCTCCCCAGACTGTAGAAAAACATAGAGAAACAGACAGGAAAAGAAAGGAAGCAACAAGCCAGAAAACTCGTGTCTTTGGACAATTTACAACATATAAGAAAAAGTGAATAGCTAAGAAAAGAAACAGCTAGAATGAGTAGGTCTTTTGACCCAGACAGCATCAGAAAAAGGGCAGCTAGAGATGAGAGGTCTGTCCCCTTCCCCTTTGTGGGCCTATTTTTATTTTCTTTGAATTCCTAATCAGTTAATCAAATTAATTATCATTTAATGATTAACCTGTCCGTGCTCTGTCTTTGCCCTGTCCTGTTTTTGTTTGGGGTCCCCCTGGGCTCCTTGCCATTGGTTCTTGTTGCTGGGTCATGTGGGGGTTGCGTTCATTGAACGCCGCCTTTCCTTGTTGATCTTGTTTATCATATTTCAGACAGAACTGCAAGACAAACACAAAAATATCCTCAGAAAAAAGAGCTAGAGAGAGTAGGTCTTCTGACAGTTGCAGCAATAAACACACAAAGCGATCCTCAAAAGAAAAACAGCTAGAGAGAGTAGGTCTTCTGACAGATTGCAGCAAGACAAACACAAAGATATCTTCAGAAAAAAAACAGCTAGAGAGAGAGTAGGTCTTCTGACACATTGCAGCAAGACAAACACAAAGATATCCTCAGAAAAAACAGCTAGAGAGAGTAGTCCTTCTGATACGTTGCAAGACAAAGAAAGAGACCGGGAAAGAAAAAAATATAGTAAGAAAAAGCAGAAATGAACATAAAAGTATTAATGAAAAAACTATTGTAGAAGAGTTCAAGAAGTCAATAAATAAAGGGCCAATCTATATGTGTACTTGCTGCTCAAGATTACTTTATAAAAGGAGCGTAATATAAAATAAATAAGTATAAAAAAGCTCATTAAAGAAATTGCTAACATATTTTTACAAATAAAATAGTACATAACAAAGAATGGATTTGTCACACTTCAAGAACAGGCCAACAACATGTCATTGGCAGCATTACCAAATGCTCTTAAAGACCTCAGCCAGTTGGACTTAAAGTTAAAGATAATACCATTTATGAAAATAGTGGCAATGCCCCGTGTTGCGCAACATTGGTTCCGGGGACAAGCTGACACAACATTGAACACTGATATTCAAACTGAAGCACCAAAAGTGGAGGTTAACAGTGAAACCATAGTTGACAGCGAGGATGAAGTAGATGAAGACAACCCACAGAGTTTTGTAACTTTTTTGGAGTACAGTCGAACTGTTAACACAAAAACATGCATACAACCAGTAAGTGGACCAGAAGTCAAAACCAATCAAATTCTAAACTGAGCACCAGGAGAAGGAGGAACACCACTCTCTATGACCAAAAAATCACATTGGGAATTAATGGAATTTCCTATCCTCAACTGGAAAAAATACTTATCATACAGATATTTCACGACCAACAAGAATAATAGCCAAGCATATTTCACGACCAGCCAAGCAATATATAAAAGCACGTCTGATCTGTTCTGACACCCGCTTTGCTAAAATAGATAAATATAGAATCCTTAAAGAAAGCCCTACACGGCAAAATTGAAAATGTTGCAGGCTCGGTTTGATTGAGCCTGTTCATGGACGGTACTGGAAAGTGCAAATTACCGTCCACGCCCCCTAGCACCGGCTTAAGCAGAATTCAACATTTAAACGTGAAATAGTAAAATTTTGAATTTAGAAACATCCGCAGATGTGTTCATACGGCGGTTATCATGGAACCTTCAATGTGACACTTCCGTGCCATTCCATGAACAGCGGCGTATGGTCCCCAAGTAATAAAAAGCGTGTGCCCTAAACGAGAAAACAATGGGCGGAACTAAATAAAATGGAATTTTGAAAGGGGATCAGAGGTTATGAAATATGATAAACTGGACAAGGAGGGGGAAGCCTGCGTATCACAGATAAGACGTCAAAAGACAAATTTAAAAAGCAGGCAACATATCCTAAGGGTGATTCAACATTATTCAAGTAGGAATATTGGAACCACCCAACTAGAAAATGCCGAAAAGTTGAAACTAAAAATACCACAAGCACAACAATAATGTCGTGCTGAACGATCTTCAAGGATCGAAAATATAACATCATTGATTAAATGTACGGGGAGACTTTTTACAGCAGCCACACGGCACAAATAACACGGATGTGATCATAAAATAGATACATATAGAATCCTTACAGAAAGCCCTACACGGCAAAATTGAAAATGTTGCAGGCTCGGTTTGATTGAGCCTGTTCATGGACGGTACTTGAAAGTGCAAGTTACCGTCCACGCCCCCTAGCACCGGCTTAAGCAAAATTCAACATTTAAACGTGAAATAGTAAAATTTTGAATTTAGAAACATCCGCAGATGTGTTCATACGGCGGTTATCATGGAACCAGAGTATACTTTTGCAGCATTAGATTGGTTAGACAGAGATGCAATATCACAAAATATAGATAAATACAGAATCCCTAAAGAAAGCCCAACAAGGCAAAATTGAAAATGTTGCAGGCTCGGTTTGATTGAGCCTGTTCATGGACGGTACTGGAAAGTGCAAGTTACCGTCCACGCCCCCTAGCACCGGCTTAAGCAGAATTCAACATTTAAACGTGAAATAGTAAATTTTGAATTTAGAAACATCCGCAGATGTGTTCATACGGCGGTTATCATGGAACCTTCAATGTGACACTTCCGTGCCATTCCATGAAAAGTTGCGTATGGTCCCCAAGTAATAAAAAGCGTGTGCCCTAAACGAAAAAACAATGGGCGGAACTAAATAAAATGGAATTTTGAAAGGGGATCAGAGGTTATGAAGCCTGCGTATCACAGATAAGACGTCAAAAGACAAATTTAAAAAGCAGGCAACATATCCTAAGGGTGATTCAACATTATTCAAGTAGGAATATTGGAACCACCCAACTAGAAAATGCCGAAAAGTTGAAACTAAAAATACCACAAGCACAACAATAATGTCGTGCTGAACGATCTTCAAGGATCGAAAATATAACATCATTGATTAAATGTACGGGGAGACTTTTTACAGCCGCCACTCGGCACAAATAACACGGATGTGATCAAAAAATAGATAAATACAGAATCCCTAAAGAAAGCCCAACAAGGCAAAATTGAAAATGTTGCAGGCTCGGTTTGATTGAGCCTGTTCATGGACGGTACTGGAAAGTGCAAGTTACCGTCCACGCCCCCTAGCACCGGCTTAAGCAGAATTCAACATTTAAACGTGAAATAGTAAATTTTGAATTTAGAAACATCCGCAGATGTGTTCATACGGCGGTTATCATGGAACCTTCAATGTGACACTTCCGTGCCATTCCATGAAAAGTTGCGTATGGTCCCCAAGTAATAAAAAGCGTGTGCCCTAAACGAAAAAACAATGGGCGGAACTAAATAAAATGGAAAACATTGCCATTACAAATAAAAAACACCTCCAGCAAGACATATCTGTTGGATAATTAAAGGATCCCGTCGAAGTTTCAAGACTACTCTCAGAAAATCAGTTGTTTACAACATTCCGAAACATTCGCAGCTCCCCCGAGTATTTCAAACAAATGCATTTAGATATGATGGTCAAAATTAGGCAGCTCGACCTTAAACATTCTTTCTAACAGGCTCAGCAGCTGAGTTTCACTGGCAAATAAGGTACTAGGACAGCAGTATGGAGAAGCTCTTAGTGATACAGAAATAGCTTTAATAAATTGGGAAACAAACAGAAGATGGCTTGAACGTAATCCTGTTACTGTAGCACGTCAGATAGTCTATATATTTGAACAGTTGTGGGGCAAAGTAATGCTGAGTGGACTACATCCTAAAGGCCAAGTTCTTAATGATGATATGAGAAAAGAAATGCAGGGCCTTGGCACAGCTAATTTTCATTCAGCGATACATGTCAAAGATGCTCCAAAACTAGAAATCGATCCTGACATTGCAGACAAATATATCAAATGTCAATTGCCTGTTAAGGATACTGATCCAGAATTGTATGAACTGGTCTTCGCGACAGTGCAATCATCACACAAGAACCAGTAAAAAAACAAGCAATGTCTTTGTCGATTTGGTTTTCCAAAATGTCCCTCTAATAATACTGTTATTTCAAGAGTTCCAAAAGAAGAAAATGCAGATTCCCTAAAGACCTTTGCCATGGAAATACTTTCGAAGATGTACAAACAACTTGCATCAATAACTGGTCAACCTGCAACACTAGATTCTTTACTGGATACAATTGGTGTCCCACCATGAAGCTATTAAAACAGGGCTACCGCTATTATAAATTACGTAAATATTTTACAAAATTTTACAATCGTAACTTTGATTTAATTTCAAAATTCAATAGTGATCTAAAAACACTTCTGCGACAAGGGATTAGCCAGCCTGATTTTTACGGTGATGTTGTTTACAAACTTCGTAAGATCTTGGGTCATTGTAATTTTTCTGTTGTGTTTACTAAAATTATAAAACGTTTTATTAAAAGGGGTTATGACCCTACTATCTTAAGACATACCGCATGCTTAGTGTTCAACCCATTTACAGTTGGACACTACGCTTTCCTCTTTTGATTACATCTGACGGGCCAAGTGGGAGACTATATGATGGACAGTTCTTAAAGCCCTTTGGGACTGAATTGCCTTAATGTTTGTCTTCTGTCTTGCTTCGTCGGGCCCTTGTAGGTGATTTTCTTGTTGCTCTGTCTTCCTTTAAGACATCGAGTACTTTTGTTATGGTCATTGGGTTTACTTTTATATGTTTCTACATGATCATTTTGGTGTTTTACTTATTTAACCTTTTGTAACCATAACAACTGTTAGAATTTCACTTGGCGGGGATTCATTTTATTTACACTGTCTCGTTTATAGGAACATGGTGGGGCTAAGAGCGAGGTTTGGTGCACCATTAACCGGTTTAAACTCCCAAGTAGTATTATGCTGCTGACCGTTCCAAGGCGGCGCCCCTCTGTGTTCCTCAGATGTATGTCTATGTTGTTTTATACTGATTTGGTGACACTTTTGCTCGTGTCTCTTGTTGTTTCTCGTCTACGGTAAGTATCTTCCCTTGTCCCTAGTTTTTATTATTTTATTCCCCCCCCCCTTCCCCGTGTCTCATGTCCCCTTCCCCTGTGCCTTTTGACATAATGGGCCTTATATTAAATCATTTATTTGTTTTGTTTTAGTTCCTTATAAGTTACTAATTATGTATTCTGATGTAGTGGTTTGCCTGCCCGTACTCTGCCTTGTGCCCTGTCCTGTTTTTCTTTGGGGTCCTCCTGGGCTCCTTGCCGCTGGCGCTTGTTGCTGGGTCGGGTGGGGGCTGCGTTCATTGAATGCCGCCTTTCCTTGTCGATCTTGTTTATCATATTTCATGAGGATACTATCGATACCATTACGCCGATCAAGTATTCCAGTGCAATCCATTGCAACAGACTACAGAAAAGACTGAACCCAAATACTAAAGCCAAGGGTTGTTATCTTGTCAATGTCAGACAATGACACAGATATTTATGTACCAGGAATTCATGAGAAATACGCAGCAAAACCCAAATCATTACATAAAATTTCACTCGCAGAATGTGTTGCCAACTACTCTGACAAATCGTACTGTACAACCATGGAAGAAGATGAAGTTAATGTTGATACACTTTCATCTACATTTATCCTTTCTGATGGTTCCATGATAACCGCCGTATGAACACATCTGCGGATGTTTCTAAATTCAAAATTTTACCATTTCATGTTTAAATGTTGAATTCTGCTTAAGCCGGTGCTAGGGGGCGTGGACGGTAACTTGCACTTTCCAGTACCGTCCATGAACAGGCTCAATCAAACCGAGCCTGCAACATTTTCAATTTTGCCGTGTTGGGCTTTCTTTAGGGATTCTGTATTTATCTATTTTATGATCACATCCGTGTTATTTGTGCCGTGTGGCGGCTGTAAAAAGTCTCCCCGTACATTTAATCAATGATGTTATATTTTCGATCCTTGAAGATCGTTCAGCACGACATAATTGTTGTGCTTGTGGTACTTTTAGTTTCAACTTTTCGGCATTTTCTAGTTGGGTTGTTCCAATATTCCTACTTGAATAATGTTGAATCACCCTTAGGATGTGTTGCCTGCTTTTTAAATTTGTCTTTTGACGTCTTATCTGTGATACGCAGGCTTCATAACCTCTGATCCCCTTTCAAAATTCCATTTTATTTAGTTCCGCCCATTGTTTTCTCGTTTAGGGCACACGCTTTTTATTACTTGGGGACCATACGCCGCTTTTCATGGAATGGCACGGAAGTGTCACATTGAAGGTTCCATGATAACCGCCGTATGAACACATCTGCGGATGTTTCTAAATTCAAAATTTTACCATTTCATGTTTAAATGTTGAATTCTGCTTAAGCCGGTGCTAGGGGGCGTGGACGGTAACTTGCACTTTCCAGTACCGTCCATGAACAGGCTCAATCAAACCGAGCCTGCAACATTTTCAATTTTGCCGTGTTGGGCTTTCTTTAGGGATTCTGTATTTATCTATTTTAAGTAAAATTTGCAAAAGGAAGAATCCAAAAGTCATTGATACCATTATGTTTCAAAGGAAAAAAATGAGGAGCAGTACTTTCATAAATTACTTCTTCTATACTTTTCCTGGCAAAATGAGGATGACTTCAATAATGGAACATACAAAGATTTTTTTGAAGACCATAAAGCAGAAATTCTACCAATTATGCAGAAATTTGAACCACTCTATTAAAAGGTTGAAACAGTTCTAGATACATTTGATCCCCAAGATCTTCAATGTGAAATTTAGGATGAAGTTGTTGCTCTAATTGTATAAGATTTACCAGAAACATCTGAAGTTCAACCGCAAAAGAATAATTCAAAGCGATTTTTTAACCGCCCCTTTCATGATAGATCCTAAGTTTTACAGTCATGTACAGTCTCTCAATACAGAACAAAGGCATGTATTTGATTTCATGCTATGGTTGGCATCATGCATCAGACAAAACCAAACTTCTAAACCATTTTATAAATTTTTTAGTGGTGGAGCAGGAGTCAGAAAATCCCATGTAATTCGTCACTCGTACCCTCCATACACCTGGACAAAATCCAAATCTTCCTACAATTTTACTTACAGCTTCTACTGGCAAAGCTGAAGCAAATATTAATGGACTCACCCTACACTCAGCCTTTTGTCTACCTGTGAAGGACAATACCAATAAATAAAAAACTTCAGTATCGCAAGCCTGGTGCAGAAAAACTGAATACCTTGAGATCAAACTATACTAACCTCAAACTTATCATTGCAGATGAAATTTCTATATTTGGTGCAAAGAGGCTATCAAACTTATCTTTGGCTGTGCAAGAAAAATTTGAAGAATACAGCATTCCTTTTGCAGGCATATTCATTCTTGCTATGGGTGATTTATTACAGCCCAACCTAGTTGGTGATATACCTATTTTCAAAACCATCTCTGATGGATATGATGCACTTGCTGGGCCACTTTGAACGCAATTCTTCAAGCTTTATGAAATTGTTAGACAAACAATGATCCATATTTTGCCCAAATTCTTTCACGAATTCGTACTGGTGATTTCACAGATGATGATGAAAAATGTTATTAGATTAGGAAAACACAGACATCAGGGGGCCGTTTTATCAACGCGCTACGACACGTCGTAGGCTAGTTTTTGTCGCAGAAATGTCGCAGACCGGTAAGGACCGTTTTATTAACGTTTATCGTAGCGTACGACGTCGTAGAAAATGTCGCAGCTTTACGACAGGGTTGGGGCTGTCGTACGACGTTGACTGGCGATCACTGTTTACATGTATACATGCTCAGCAAATTATTTTTATGAAATAACTTTTATCAGAATAAAAAACATATATATAAATGCTTGTTTTTTTATTGCCAAACGCTATATAGCGACTTTATACATGCGCTCTAAGTATAAGAAAGGAACAGAATATGCAATTTTTTTACCCATAAAAAATGTCTAAAATATCGTTCGTTTGGAGCAAATATGCCCCTACGGTCATACTCTATTCTATAAATAATGAGTTGGAAAATACAATATCAATTTAATAGCCTGGACAAGAAAATTTACTTAAATATACTCACATCTTTTTTGTTTCACATTTGGAAAAATCATAATATTTGTTACTAGATTTTACAAAAATGTAGATATTTCTTTGAGGAAAACCCATATGGTATAAAATAAAGGCAACGGAAGGTAACCGTGGTCATGACACCAAAAAACAATTTTTAAAAGAAAAAAAAACAGTCAATAAAATAAAAAAAAGTTCAACAAGACAAGGCGACATTAACGGATTAAAAGCACCATGTTTAAGTTAATAAACTGCAGTATACACTATAGATACATAAATAATTAGGTCTGCACAATTTACATGGTGAATTAAAATTATGCATTTTAATTCTTAAAAAATCTAGAATCCGAACTGTAACTACGTTACCTGCAATCCCGGGGATGGGGGATTATTTACAAATGTAGTATGCTACTTCTACATGAGATATACGTTTATATATCTATGAAAAAACAATAACACAAAAAAAAACAACAACAAAAACACAACATTATTATGTGAAATATTTCATATAAATTATAAATATAAAGTTGGAACAAGAAACCAAGAAACAGTGTGTTACTTTTCAATTTAAAAGAAAAACAGTGCGCGTTCCTTACCATCTTAATATAACTGAACGAAAAAATGTCAAATCAGCAATTCAGTATTTCGATACATTAGCAATAGTAATTCTATAAATTTATATCTATTTCTTTCAAACAACGAGAAAGAACAGAACTAGTTAGAAATAGTTTGTTTTTATCTTGTGTGTACTGTATTCCTAGGAAAATGGGCAAAAATGTGCACCACACATTAAACTAGAAAAATTCGGTGTCATTTTAGTAATTTATATGTACAAACTTGAAAGATATCATTTGTTTAATCATGACAGCTGGCTTTTAATGTACAGTACTTCAAACATATTTTTGGCGTTTCCTAAGAAAGCAGCTACAATTGTTTCTAGGCCAATTAAGCCCTAGAAATGCTTTTATTTTCTAAAAGCTTTGTATTTATATATTTTGTTTTATTATTCTTATTTCCATTAGTTACTGATCGATCATTAACCTGAATTATTGTTTGCTTCTGTTCATGTTTGGCAATCAAGTACGGTGATAATGAGTTAGTAATTTGTATGAAAGTCAGAATTTTGCTAAAATAACAATTTTAATAATTTCGTATTCACCACTACTTTCTTCAGAAATACAGGCAAAACAAAGTATTTAATAAGTCTGCACAAACTGCATGATATATTAATAATGTATTTCAATTCTTTTTAAGACTTGAAAAAAAAATCTAGTATCCGAACTGTATTTACAATGCCAGGAGTAGGGGATTATTTAGAATACTACATGAAATATATGTATAAATACCTATAAACAATTAATCTTATTCCAAACAAGAGGGCCATGATGGCCCTAGATCGCTCACCTGAATTATCAAACTCATCCAAACAATTACCTAGACAAGCATTCTGACCAAGTCTCATGACAGGTGAGTCAAAAATGTGACCACTACAGTGTTAACAAGGATTATCCATATTTGAGCAGTGCGACCTAGTTTTTTACCCAGGTGACACATATTCAAACTTGACCTAGAAATCATCAAAACAAACTTTCAGACCAATTTCCAGGATACTTGGATCAAAACAGTAGCAACTAGAGTGTTAACAAGATTTTTCTATTTTTAGCTCCGGTGACCTAGTTTCACATGCGATTTCGAACTCATCCAAGCAATTACCTAGACAAGCATTCTGACCAAGTCTCATGACAGGTGAGTCAAAAATGTGACCACTACAGTGTTAACAAGGATTATCCATATTTGAGCAGTGCGACCTAGTTTTTTACCCAGGTGACACATATTCAAACTTGACCTAGAAATCATCAAAACAAACTTTCAGACCAATTTCCAGGATACTTGGATCAAAACAGTAGCAACTAGAGTGTTAACAAGATTTTTCTATTTTTAGCTCCGGTGACCTAGTTTCACATGCGATTTCGAACTCATCCAAGCAATTACCTAGACAAGCATTCTGACCAAGTTTGATGATAATGGAGTCGAAAATGTGACCACTAGAATGTTAACAAGGTTTTTCCATATTTGGGCGGTGTGACCTAGTTTTTCATCCAAGATGACCCATGTTCGATCTTGACTTAGAAATCATCAAAACAAACTTTCAGACCAATTAACAGAATATTTGGATCACAACAGTAGCCACTAGAGTGTTAACAAGATTTTTCTATTTTAGCTCCTGTGACCTAGTTTTTCATCCGAGATGTCCCATGTTCGATTTATTCACAGCAATGACCTAGACAAGTTTCCTGACCAAGTTTGATGACAATTGAGTCAAAATTGTGACCACTAGAGTGTTAACAAGGTTTTTCTATTTTTAGCTCCTGTGACCTAGTTTTTCATCCGAGATGACCCATGTTCGAACTCATCGGAGTTATTACCTAGACAAGCATCTTGATCAAGTTTGATGATGATTGATGCAAAAATGTGACCGCTAAAGTGTTAACAAGGTTTTTCTATTTTTAGCTCCGGTGACCTACTTTTTCATCCGAGATGACCCATGTTCGAACTCATCCAAGCTATCAACTAGATAAGCATCCTGACCAAGTTTGATGATGATTGATGCAAAAATGTGACCGCTAGAGTGTTAACAAGGTTTTTCTATTTATAGCTCCGGTGACCTAGTTTTTCATCCGAGATGACCCATATTCGAACTCATCCGAGCTATTATCTAAACAAGAATCCTGACAAAGTTTGATGATGATTGGGTCAAAAATGTGACCACTAGAGTGGTCACAAGGTTTTTCTATTTATAGCTCCTGTGACCTACTTTTTCATCCGAGATGACCCATGTTCGAACTCATCCGAGCTATCACCTAGACAAACATCCTGACCAAGTTTGATGATGATTGGGTCAAAAATGTGACCTCTAGAGTGTTCACAAGGTTTTTCTATTTTTAGCTCTTGTGACCTAGTTTTTCATCTGAGATGACCCATGTTCGAACTCATCCGAGCTTTCAAATAGATAAGCATCCTGACCAAGTTTGATGATGATTGAGGCAAAAATGCGACCGCTAGAGTGTTCACAAGCAATTGTGGACGGCCGGACGGACGACGGACATTCATCGATCCTAAAAGCTCACCCTGAGCAAGCTCAGGTGAGCTAAAAAAAGACAACCCCCCCCCAACAAAAAAAAGAAACAACAAAAAAAAAAACAAAAAAAAAACAAACAAACAAAAACAACAACAAAACAAAGACTAACAAACAAGTTTACATGACACTTTATAGTGAAATATTTCTTTTAAACAAGATATGTTTGTAAAACATGTAGGCCCCCTATCGGTAGCCAATTAGTCATGTGATCAGGTTATTATGCATATCTTTTGACCCAGTGAACAAACAATTAATAAGGGTTATCTAGTATCTACTGGTCATGACTAGTCACAATGTAATAATTATTGTGACCCCATAGGTTGTGTGCAGCAATTTAAGTTATTACAAATCTTACCAAATAAAATATGCACACATTTTATGAATCATGTAGGCCTCATTAATGACAGCCAAGTTGTTACATTACATAAGACCTTCAAATGTGTACAACAAAAGCATTTTTAGTTTAATATAGAAATATAAACCAAGGCAACTTGAGTTATTGGTCAGAAACCGTAATTAAGTACAAGGTCAATATGACATTGGCCCTTTGACCCCAAAATCAACAGGGGTCATCTACTGGGAATGACCAATCATCATACTAAGTTTGAAGTTCCTAGGCCTAAGCGTTCTTTAGTTATTGACCAGAAACTGGTTTTACCTACAAGGTCAATGTGACGTTGACCTTTGACCCCAAAATCAATAGGGGTCATCTGCTGGTCATGACCAATCATCATACCAAGTTTGAGTTCCTAGGCCTAAGCGTTCTTTAGTTATTGATCGGAAACCTTTTAACCCACAAGGTCAAAGTGACCTTGACCTTTGACCCCAAAATCAATAGGGCTCATCTACTGGTCATGACCAATCACCATACCAAGTTTGAAGTTCCTAGGCCTAAGCGTTCTTTAGTTATTGATCGGAAACCGTTTTTACCTACATGCTGAATGTGACCTTGACCTTTGACCCCTTGACCCAAAAATCAATAGGGTTCATCTGCTGGTCATGAACAATCATCATACCAAGTTTGAAGTTCATAGGCCTAAGCGTTCTTATGTTATTGATCGGAAACCCTTTTTACCTACAAGGTCAATGTGACCTTGACCTTTGACCCAAAAATCAATAGGGGTCATCTACTAGTCATGACCTATCACCATTACAGGTTTGAAGTTCCAAGGCCTAAGCGTTCTTTAGTTATTGATCGGAAACCGTTTTTACCTACAAGGTCAATGTGACCTTGACCTTTGACCCCAAAATCAATAGGAGTCATCTACTGGTCATGACCAATCACCATACCAAGATTGAAGTTCCTAGGCCTAAGCGTTCTTTAGTTATTGATCGGAAACCGTTTTTACCTACAATGTCAATGTGACCTTGACCTTTGACTCCTTGACCCCAAAATCAATAGGGATCATCTACTGGTCATGACCAATCACCATACCAAGTTTGAAGTTCCTAGGCCTAAGAGTTCTTTAGTTATCAGTCGGAAACCGTTTTTTACCTACAAGCTCAATGTGACCTTGACCTTTGACCCTAAAATCAATAGGGGTCATAAACTGGTCATGACTAATCACCATACCAAGTTTGAAGTTCCTAGGCCTAAGCGTTCTTTAGTTATTGATCGGAAACCGTTTTTACCTACAAGGTCATTGTGACCTTGACCTTTGACCCCTTGACCCAAAAATCAATAGGGTTCATCTGTTGGTCATGAACAATCATCATACCAAGTTTGAAGTTCATGACCTAAGCGTTCTTATGTTATTGATCGAAAACCGTTTTTACCTACAAGGTCAATGTGACCTTGACCTTTTACCCCAAAATCAATAGGAGTCATCTACTGGTCATGACCAATCACCATACCAAGATTGAAGTTCCTAGGCCTAAGGGTTCTTTAGTTATTGATCGGAAACCGTTTTTACCTACAAGGTCAATGTGACCTCGACCTTTGACTCCTTGACCCCAAAATCAATAGGGATCATCTACTGGTCATGACCAATCACCATACCAAGTTTGAAGTTCCTAGGCCTAAGAGTTCTTTAGTTATCACTCGGAAACCATTTGGTCTACGGACCGACGGATTAACGGACCGACAAATGCAAAGCAATATACCCCCTCCTTTTTGAAGTGGGGGTATAATTACAAATTGGAAAAGAATAAAAAACACAGTGTGTTCCGTTTCCATTAAAAAGGGCAAACAAATTAAAACAGCAATTATTTCAATGCATTGGCAATAGTAAATTTATAACATACATGTATATTATAATGTATATTATATATTTTTGTTTCTAGCAACGAGAAAGACAGGGACTAGCTAGTCGCTTGTTCTTATCTTCGAGTGTGTACCGTATTCTTCGTAAAATACTATGAAAAACGACCAAACTCGAATGCTTTCGACATCAATAAATCAGGTTTTTCTTGTTTTTCTTTAAGTAGATCTATATATATAATAAATAATATTATATATAAACAAAACAAAAACAAAAAACCTGATTTATTGATGTCGAAAGCATTCGAATATGGGTAGCTTGTACAATTACGGGTACTCTGCATCTTATCTCGTTAAAATCAGTTGAGTAACAGCAAAGATTATTACAAATAATTTTACATTCGCCGTTTCTTTCTTCAAATGATAAGCAGCTGCATGCTTTAAAATCGTTATCTAAACGTTATTAAACCGACTCTGAAAATAAAATTCGCTTCTGAGACATAATGTGCCTTTTATACTTCACAACAGCAGGTGTCAAGTGCTGTGTGGCAGCTGTAAAAAGTTGCCCCGTACTTCACTTCAGTGTTGTTATATTTTTCTGGTCCTTCGGGATCATTGATGCCAGCACTATTAAGTGTTGCGAATTAAGTACCGCTCAAGCCGGTGCTAGGGGGCGTGAGGGATGTTGCACGTATTCATTATCCCTCATGTACAGACTCAATCAAACCGAGTCTGCAATTCTCTTGTAATTGTGTTGTGATAAATGCTTCCGAGGGATCACTTTGTTTCCAGATTTTTAGGTATTCAGTACAGACCAGGCATTAAGGTTGGAACCGTAGCGTGACATAGTATTGTATAAGAGGTGAATCGAGTGCAGAAAATATTAGCTGTTTTTCTCACTAAAATTGTTTATTTATCCGGTTTATAATAATCATGTAAATTTACCCGTTTGATAATGATCATGTAAATTCCATCAGTTTTTTAGTACTTTGATTTCATATGTGACGTCAAAGCGCGCACTGGCTAGACTGTGTCTCGCGTGAATTATTGTCTACGACAAAGGCTGCGACATCGCAGAAACACAACGTCTGCGACACGTTTCATAAAACGATCGTAAGACATTGTCGCAGACGTACGACACCGGAAAAAATTGTCGTAGACTACGACACGTTGATAAAACGGCCTCTAGCAGCTTTTGGTTAGACACCATCAATATATTTGTGTATAATAAACAGGTGCATGCTTACAATGCAGATCATATCAAAGCCTTGCATGATCTTAAAACTATACAGGCAGTTGACTCAAGAAGAGATAAGAACACAAACACAGTTCTTGTAACTGTACCTAAAAATTCAATCAATAATACAGGAAATCTTCGAAGTCAACTAACAAGAGCACCTGGAGCTAAAGTCATGCTTATTTAAAATATTGACATTTCTGATCACCTTTTGAATGGTATTATTGAAAAAGTGGCTGGAATTCATATAACTGATAACAGTTTAAAAGGAACCATATTTGTTGATTTTGGTGATAACAGAATTTGAAGAATGCAAAAGCTCAAAGGCCTCGGCACATCAAGAATTGTGTTCCTATTCAAGCTGTTTCATGTACTTTTTGTCTCCAAAATCCCTCTGCAGTGACAGTTGAGAGGGCTATATTTCCGTTGATTAGCATATACCATCACAAGCCATAAATCACAAGGTTCCACCTACAGACATGTAATTGCTAACTTACATGTACCAGAAACTGTGAAAAATGTATTTCCAGGACAAGTTTATATCATACTCAGTAGAGCTACTTCCAGAGAAGGACTAAAGTTAACCAACTTCTCAAGAAACAAAAGTTATTCAAACAGATCCTTTATATACAGCAGCTTATCTTATTAAAAGTTATACTCAGCACGCCTTTCCTTGTTGATCTTGTTTATCATATTTTAAGACCTCATATCGACAACACTAGGCATTTCCTAAAAGTTACTTTTCTAAATAAAGGTATCGATTTTATCGATTTACCCAGTATATTTCGTGATAAACGTGTCACTGATTCAGTTCCTTTATACTTCAAAAACTCTGAGATACCTATTATTTGCTATATATATATAAGAAATCTTTTAGGAATATCATATTTAATTACAACAAAGTGGTCTCTGACTTAGATATTCAGTCTAATACTCGAGAGACTGAAATACTTCTAAATTCTGTAATTCATATTTTGGCCATATTATCACTGGTAATTTTAATATTATTGCAGACAATAGAATTCGTAAATTATTCTTAGAAAGACCTAAATACAGAATTCCTTCAGAAATTGATTTTAATGCTTGTCGTTGTCAGATTGCTGAAACAATTGAGGATTTTTCAAGTAAATGGTGTCATCGTGAAAATGCTGATAGTAATGCTCTAGCTACTTGGAAACGTAACATTTTCAAAATTATTGATTCACGTATTTATTTTTATCGTGGAAATGAACATATTCTTCCACCTAAACCGAGACTTACTTTAAGACATCTGAAAAAGGATATTCAAGCTTTTTATTCAAAATTTGTTTTGGTACCAGCGGACAAGGCGGCTAATAATATCATTATTGTATGGCGTATCCATTACATTAACGTTTTACATAAGGAACTTAATAGTACTAATGCGTATTCAAAAATTACTGCTTCTGAAAAAGACATTGTTAACAATCATGTCACTAATATTTCCAGTCGCCGATTTGTTTTTATATTGCTATGAAAGAGATTTTATGTTGAGTCTCTCTGAAAATACACAACAAGATGTTATATTAGCATTTAATAACACTTCCAGATACCTTGATGACATTTTTAATTTAGATAATTCTTATTTTGATCAAATGGTGTCTAATATTTATCCTACTGAGCTACAACTTAATAAAACAAATTCTTGAAATTTAACTACATCATTTTTGGATCTTCATATAACTATCAAAAACAATTCTATTCACACAAAAATCTATGATAAAAGAGATGACTTTGATTTTGATATAGTAAATTATCCTCATTTGGATGGAGACGTACCGCATGCAACATCTTACGGGGTTTATATATCTCAGTTAATTAGATTCGCTAGAGCTTGATTTTAACGAGCGAACTATTTTCATTACCGGTAAGCTACTCAAACAGGGCTACCGCTATTATAAATTACGTAAATATTTTACCGTAACTTTGATTTAATTTCAAAATTCAATAGTGATCTGAAAACTCTTCTGCGACAAGGGATTAGCCAGTCTGATTTTTACGGGGATGTTGTTTACAAACTTCGTAAGATCTTGGGTCATTGTAATTTTTCTGTTGTCTTTACTAAAATTATTAAACGTTTTATTAAAAGGGGTTATGACCCTACTATTTTAAGACATACCGCATGCTTAGTGTTCAACCCATTTACAGTTGGACGCTACGCTTTCCTCTTTTGATTACATCTGACGGACCAAGTGGGAGACTCTATGATGGACAGTTCTTAAAGCCCTTTGGGACTGAATTGCCTTAATGTTCGTCTTCTGCCTTGCTTCGTCGGGCCCTTGTAGGTGATTTTCTTGTTGCTCTGTCTTCCTTTAAGACATTGAGTACCTTTGTCATGGTCATTGAGTTTTCTTTTGTATGTCTCTTCATTTAAACTCCCCAGCAGTATTTATGCTGCTGACCGTTCCAAGGCGGCGCTCCTCTGTGTTCCTCAGATGTTTGTCTATGTTGTTTAATACTGTTTCGGTGACACTTTTGTGTCTCTTGTTGTTTTCTCGTTTTCGGTAAGTATCTTCCCCTTTGCCCCTAGTTTTTATTTATTCTATTTATTCTCCCCTCCCCGGGTCTCATGTCCCCTTCCCCTGTGCCTTTTGACTTTATGGGCCTAATATTCAATCATTTATTTGTTTTCTTTTAGTTCCTTATCAGTTTCTAATTATTTATTCTTAGGTAGTGGTTTGCCTGCCCGTACTCTGCCTTATGCCCTTCCCTGTTTTAGTCTGGGCTCCTTGCCACTGGCTCTTGTTACTGGGTCGGATGGGGGCTGCTATCATTGAACGCCGCCTTTCCTTGATGATCTTGTTTATCATATTTTTTTTGTTGTTAACAAGGAAGCTTTAGATGAAATGAAAGACATGTGTCTCAACAGAACATTTGACTGGCCACCTCCAATTAGTCAAGAACCAGATACTGTAGCATTCCTCAATATCCGATCACTGCCATCTCATCATGCTGACCTGGAAGCAGATCACAAACTACTAAACTTATCTGTGCTCTGCCTATGTGAGACAAATGTCAAAAACAGCAACAGAGAATTCATATGTGATGACTCATGTCAGTGCCTTCTACAAAAGTTCTCCACATGGACTCGCAATCTTTGTGAGAAAAGGTGTCCCTTCCAGGCATTTTGACATTTAGCATAACAATACTGAAATCATTGCCAGGCAGGTTCAACTTCATTCACAAGAAGTTGTTTTTGTGTGTGTTTACAAACCACCGAATTTCCTGAAAAGAGATTTCATACTTGAACTGACAAACAACCAACTTGGCTGATGTTAAGTCACAACCACTCTTGTTAGGAAGAGATTTCAACATGGAGCCATTTGAGCTTTTTTCACATCTACCATGATGTTGAGGCCATGCCAGTTCCATATACAGACCACAAGTTGGACTTGTATTCACATACAGGAGTAAAAAGGTCAATGTTAATGATATTCAATTGTACTGTTTATGAGACATACTGTGAAATCATAAATTTCCTTTCAGAACAAATTTTGTGAAATCATTATTTTTTGTTATTCAGCTGCTTTAAATTCACGCATCTCCAAATTTTGATAAAAGCTTTCACTTGTATTTAAAGAAGATAGTCTTATATTTTACTTGCATATTAATTGGAGCGCAGAAAACGTCAACATCAGACAAGAAAAACTCACAATAACCTTAACATTTGACCTTGAGATCTGAAAATTAGATAATTGGTTTTCACATAGGTTTCAAATCTGTAATCTCTTTAGCCATCAGTGTTCACATAGGTTTCAAATCGCAGAAAACGTCAACATCAGACAAGAACATTCACAATTACCTTAATATTTGACCTTGAGATCTGAAAATTAGATAATTGGTTTTCACATAGGTTTCAAATCTGTAATCACTTCAGCCATCAGTTTTCATTACCAAAAGACCTCTTAAAATTGAATTATTCTGCTCTACTACATATACATTCTTCAGATGAGCAAACATATTCGGTGGGGATGGCCATGTTAACATGGCTCTTGTTTTGTTAATAATTTAAGGGAATTGTAATATTGTAATTGTAATACATCAAATAATAAAATCTGCTTTCTGATTAACATTTTGTGCCAAAAATTGTTTTTAATATATATGATGATATAATGGTTAAGATTTCTCTATTTTCTTGCAATTTGTCTCATTAGCAAATAATAGAGTGAGCCAAAATGTATAATTTATATTTTCCTTCATTATTTTATCAAATGTTTAACTTAAATATCCAGTCACATAGTGGATGCTTCTTATCTCCTTTTACAGAAACCACAATACTTTGTAAATCATGAATTCGAGAACTTCAAGTTTAAATCGTGGATTCATGAAGCTGAAATTCCGCATGTGCACGAAGTTAAAATTGTGGAATCAAGAACATGAAATCGGGTGTTCATGAAGATGAACTGTCCCCCGGTCTGTTATAATGTTCCTGAAGACTTACTTTCACCTGTAATTGATTCACCTTTCAATACCAATAATTTACCCGGACAACTAATGTAAAGTTAGGTCAATATGCACTCCCAAACGGGCACTATAATATTGGTTGGTTTCATATACGCTACTCAACTTTTGCTAAGCACCATATGTTTGAGTGTGAATATGTTTTTGGATAACTTGATAAATGCCGTGAGGAAGGTTTTGAATGTTGATTTACTGTTTTATCAAATCAGCTGAAGGATGAATATAGCCTTATAAATGAGTTGTACACTGATTTGTGCTAATGAAAAGGATGAAGTCCCTCTTTGAAGATGTCAGAAAACGCAGCGTGTGTTTTTGAATTTGTTAAACTGTTTTCTTTTTTTATAGCTTTAGACTTATACCTTGCGTGTGACCCCTGTCTATCAATGACAGCTTGGTAGCGCCTTTTCATACTCCCTATTTGGTTTCTAATTGTTCTAACGGGTATACCTGCCAATTTAACGACCTTTTACCTACCTCCAGCATGCTTCCTTGTAGCCGGTATCTGTCCCAGGCTCTGGTGATGACGGTGTGGTGATGACGGTGTGGTGTACACCAAGTGCCGCACCAACAAGGTGGCCCCATGCTGCACCATCCCTACAGACCTCGATAATTGCTTCTCTCAAATGCCTAAAGTTAGCATTCGCCATATCGAAGTGACAGATGTAAGAAATGTAATCCACTTAATGACAATAAGCCAGTAATGTCGCCGTATAACAAAGACATGTGATTGTACACCCCATCAAAACATGAAAATATTGGAGTGCATGCTTTCCATGCTACCCATAGGAGTTGTAGCGGACTGCAACATTTTCAATTTTGCCGTGTTGGGCTTTCTTTAGGGGTTCTGTATTTATCTATTTTGTGAACACGGATTCATGTTAAGGGACTATCTCAAATCATTGCTGAATCATAATTTTCAAAAAATTGGAAAAATCTGTTTTATACTTGTGATAATGCAAAAATTAACGTATGGTTCTTAACAAAAGTTGAGTAGTATATTAGTCAATATACAACCGACAGCATTTATAAGAGCAATTTCAAATTTATAGCAGAACAAGTATATTTTCAATTTTAAACTTGCCTTATATAAATGAGGATATTGTGACTTAATCTGCAAAACAAAACAAAAAATCGAGAGTCAAAATTTTGATAAACATTTATATATTTACGGGCATATGAAAAAACCCACAGGCACAACTAAAGTATTTTAGCATAGTAATATAGAGAAAAACAAATTCTCTAGAGAAAGCCAAATACGTCACAATTGAAAAATGTGCAGTTCGGTTTGATTGAGTCTGTTCATGGACGGTTGAGTCTGTTCATGGACGGTTTTTGTAACTGCAAACTACCGTCCATGCCCCCTTGCACCAGCTTTAGCAGTATTTTTAAGTTAATGTGTTCACATGGCAGTTATCATGGAACCTTCAGTGTGACATGTGACATGTTAGTGCCATTTCGTGAAAAACGGAATATGGTCCCCAAGTAAAAATGTAGTATACCATCCACCATTATCTCTCATTCTCATACAATTTCTAGCTTGAATATCAGGTTGAACAGTTGAGTAACAAAATGAAAGACGGAAATAGACGGAGTCAATATGATATCTTTGTAACACAATATTCGATTAAGTATAAAGTTTTGACCAAGATTTACTTCCTTAAGAGTATACAATATTTATATACAAATAATCTATATATCACGGTATTTTTTTGAAAAACACAT
>NW_026853498.1:0-9282 GCF_026571515.1 Ruditapes philippinarum | reverse complement strand
AAAGATTGTAATTCATTTATATAGTGTTTTTTTCCCGCCAATTTAAAGAGTCATGAATATCATGATATGGAGTAATTCATAAGTGAAATAAATTCCCGCCAATACCAAAATACACAATTCATAAGTTTTGGAGCAAAAGAAATATAATATTTTCCCGCCAAATACAAACATACACAATTCATAACTTTTGGAGTAAAAGAAATATAATATTTTCCCGCCAAATACAAACAGACATAATTCTCATGATTAGGAGTAAAACAAAATCGTGTAATTCACGACACCGTCCATGAACAATCGGGCCGATCCTGCAACATTTTCAATTTTGCCGCGTTGGGCTTTCTTTTGGGATTCTTATTTCACTCTATTTTAGAGACAAGACATATTTTGTAATTATGAAAATATACACTATGTAAATACACTTTTTTAACCATCACCAATTTAAAATGTCAACAAAATATTGTTCCTTTTAAGTTCTTTTTTGTATTTGTTTTTTTTTTTATTTTATAGTATCATTTATTTATTTATGACTTTCTTTGATATTCTCTGTGTGTTTTTTTTATTTATTTTTTATTTTTGCATTTTTTATGCATTGTGTTTTTATAAATAAATATTCAGAAGACATCTTTATGTTGTACTTTGACTTTTATATATAATAAAGTGGACTAAATTATTTACGGGAACCACGTACTGCTTGAAATTTCTCCAAACCGGATTACGTGTGTTTACACTGCCTAATAAGAAATTTCCTGCGTGATCGATTTAGACAAAACTGTCTCATTTACTGTGATTTCCTAAAATAATAACGCAATTTCAAACACAGATGATAAATTGTTTCAGTGCAAATCACATCGTTGAAATATCAAAATTAGCCCACGCGATTGTTTATTATTTTATTAGGACATTGACCGAGAAAACAGATAAAACGTTGGCATTAAGTGTATTTAAATTATGTTTTAAGAGTATGCTTTTTGAAATTTCCTTTTAAAAGTTAATCATTTCAAAGAAAAACCTTACAGGCACAACAAAAATGATGTTTTAGGTGATGGATATTCACATTAATATTCTTGCTGTTTAAACAACTGCTCATAATGTTAACACTATTACATTGGGGGACTTTTATGTTGAAATGTGTCAAAGTTAAAACACAGTGCGTTAACTTGAGTGCCGTTATAGTTACCCGCACTCAATAGCATGCTCATTGATTGGCTCATTTTTGTTCTGTAGTTGACATAATGTGACGACGGAGAAAGGGATAACGATACACATGTCATATTCAGATGCTCGTTCATTGGTTTCTTTTTTTCTGGGGGTTCATGTACAGACTCAATCAAATTGAGTTTGCAATTCTCTTGTAATTTTGTTGTGATTAATGTTTCCGAGGGATCACTTCGTTTCCAGATTTTTATACTTCACAACAGCAGGTGTCAAGTGCTGTGTGGCAGCTGTAAAAAGTTGCCCCGTACTTCACTTCAGTGTTGTTATATAATCTGGACCTTCGGGATCATTGATGCCAGCACTATTAAGTGTTGAGAATTGAGTACCGCTCAAGGCGGTGCTAGGTGGCGTGGAGGATGTTGCACGTATTCATTATCCCTTATGTACAGACTCAATCAAATCGAGTCTGCAATTATCTTGTAATGTTGTTGTGATTAATGCTTTCGAAGAATCACTTCGATTCCAGATTTTCATATTGTGACAAAAGGAAACGTATTTTCATTTAACACCCTTGTACAAATTAGATAGTCTCGTGTTTCAATGTTCTTTCTATTATTTACCTTACAGGTTAATTAAAGATTTAGTCAAGGACATAGCTAAGATACTGACATATTTAAAGGCCCATTTAAAGCAGCACGCCTGCAGATTCATGTTAATTTTCATGAAAATTTTGAAATGTTTTTAAAAGTTAAGTATTGTAAGGTGAACAAATAAAGCAATTTACATATTGAAATCGGCAATTACAAACCAAGTATATTACCAAAAAGAGGCCACATATGTAAAACCAAATCTAACTGCGTTAGTAACGCAGTAGAAATACGGTGATAAAATATTGCAAAA
Organism: Ruditapes philippinarum; assembly: GCF_026571515.1. Taxonomy (NCBI): domain Eukaryota; kingdom Metazoa; phylum Mollusca; class Bivalvia; order Venerida; family Veneridae; genus Ruditapes; species Ruditapes philippinarum. The sequence goes on along the minus strand of NW_026853498.1, from coordinate 7,227 downwards.
TCAGTCTTCAACCGCGCATAACATAAAAATATAACTTGGATCTTGAATGTTTTACCTTTGTTCAAATTTTAGTACATTTTTCTCAACATTGATTTTCTTGAAATATTTTGGCTCATCTGGAGGCGTGATGCTTTAAGGCTCATTATTGCTTTTAATTTTATTTCTCATAAAAATATTTTTATTTTTGTCCTTTGCCAATTCAAAGAAAAGATATGTACTTGTCACATCGTTGGGCGTTTGCATGTTGGCAATAAGTGCAGCTATCGTGATATTTTTTCTATGGAAGTCAAAATACAACTCTGTGTACATTTTGCTACCTTAATGACAAATCGATTCACATCTGAATGCCTAGAATTGGCAGAGATTGATTTCTGTAACAATATGAGAACAAGATTTAAATACAACGCATTTTTTCGCAGCACCATCGTAATAAACAAATTGCCTTGGATTTGATTGAACACTTCAATAAATTCAGACAATACCTGTCAGTCAAAGATGAAATTCATCTGGCAAGTCTTCAATCTTCTGGTAACAGCATTGTTAAAATGATTGAATTTAGAAATCATGATGAGATTTTAGAATTACCTTTTAGTTAACTTGTACCAAATACTGAAATTATATGCGCTATAATACATTGACGTCGTTCGTACATTTCATATCAACTTAATACCTTAGTTTGTTCCTATATGTGACATTTTCATTTTTAACATAATTACCACAAAAAGTCAGTTTTGAGGCGCAGAAAAGTGAGATAAACAAAGAAAATAATTGAAGATGTCGAATCAATTAAAGCAAACATTTTACGGAAATGCAATATGATTAGATGATTATATAGAAATATTTCAATGGTAACAAACACACTGTAATAAGTCAATCGACATTTTATTCTTCTCACATTACTTTATTTATTTATTTTATTTATTTATTATATATTTTTGTGGCTTTGTTTCTCTTTGGATTTTTTCTTCTTCGTACTATTCTTAATAATACAACTATCAGCTTATTTTCATAACAAATGTGTTTTCAGGATGTAATGTGCTCAGTAATAAAATCATGTTTGGTTTGTCATTATTACGTCTAAAATTCCACCTAACATTGAAATTTTCCGCAAACAGAACTACGCAAGCATTCGGTGAAGAGATAGAAAAAGGAAATTCGATGTCATAATGTACAATTCCTATCAATATTTCAGTTATTACGTAAATCATTCTTCAAGAATCTCAACTTTCTAATTATTTTCCTGAAATATAAATATTTTTTACCCAAAGAGTCAGGTAGCTATTTCCTTTTAGAAACTAATAAATAAAATTAATTACATTTAGAAATAAATCTTGTGTGAGGATATGTATCGTTTGCTTGCTCCGATGCTAAAACTGGATTATTAGCCTTCTCTAGTAAATTCCAGAACAGTTATTATTGCATATCAGACTGGCGTTTTCGTTAGTTTTACCCATGCCGGAAATTTCATCTGGCATGGGGGGTTCCAGATGAGTCGCGTGCTGTACAATGGCACGATAAAGATGACGTCATTTTACCGTTATGAATGATTTTGTAATTCATACGCTGTTGAATGAAAGTAGTTACGGTTGTAATGATATACATTTTCATTGAAAATGAAGATAAAGAATTTAAAATATAATGGAATATGGTAGAATATGCAAGAAAAATATCTGACATATGTTTGCGGTTCGGATCGGAATATCCGTCCCTCGGTCACCCGCCCATGGGCGGTAACTCGGCAAGCCTCGTTACCGCCCAATGGGCGGGTCACCTCGGGACGGATATTCAGATCCGAACCGCAAAATATGACAGATAGTATTATTGCAAGCTTCTCATTTACTATGATATTGATTTAAAATCAAAATAACAAACATTTTTGTCACTTCCGGATTTGAATTATCTAAATAGAAAATTTATATTGATACTTTTAATATATACTTTTAGTGACATATAAGTCATACGCTCTGAGTCATGAACAACTTTAACACAACTAAGTATCTACTTAATAAGTTCACTAACATGCCGCATGAATGTTTCATGATATCCGCCGTATTAACACATCTAAATACTATACAGCTTGCGAATGCGCTAACGTTCATGAACAGACGTCGGTGGTTCTACTCTAGTCCCTGCTTGTGCCAGAAATAATGTACAGAGAGACCTAGAAGTTTTCCTTCGCCAGGAAAAGCTGGAAATTCGCCATAATTATGATTATTAATGCGTTGGTGCGACGTAAACTCTAACCATTAACAGACGAAATTAATATTAACTGAGCATGCAGCATTTTCAATATTGCCGTTTATACATTCATAAGGGATTCCAATTTCGTATACTTCGAGTGATCACCTTGTTAATTGTTACAGATCACTTGCGTTGATTATTATCTGTGTTGATTTATGGATACAAAACAACAATGCACTTTTTGGAAAGGACAATGTTTAAATGATGCACCATCTTCTATTTATTTTAAATCATAGGTCAGGGATAACATTGAAATAATTTATATCGAGGGGTTATAAATGTATATCAAAGGAAAATTAAGTTTATTAAAATGTTAATATATTTATCAAGTAAAAAAGAGTATAATGTATAATGCATGAAGATTCTTAATATTCCTTGATGATGTAAACGTGTTTCATAGTTTTCTTCTTATACAGTGAATAGTTATTAATGTCGATTGTGCATAGACATTTGGAAATATGCATGACCTATAAATAAATCACTCGTAAGTCAAGCTCAATTATACCCATACACTGCCATCAGTTGTTCTTTACTATTTCCTCCAATGTAGATTTTGCAACCCTTAATATCATGTTGCATTTCCGTAATGGAAACTGATACTTAAAAAATGTCATTAAAACAGACAATATTCAATTTTGGGAAGAAAGTTCACCAATGATCTAATTTTGTTTGTGTTATGGTGTCAATTACGACTTTTATTGATATATAAACATCAGATATACGACGCAAAGCCAGACTGGTAAGAAGTAGATACTTGTTAATACACGATATAAGTAAGGCTTAGGACAAATAATGTGCACAGGCGCTACGAGCAATACTATTTACGTCTAGCTTTAAGAAGCCATATGATTATTTTCCGACGAACGAACAATATTCAGTAAATCTATTAGATACGAGTACATGTGTACCATGTACTGGCCGATTCTGTCGAGGTTGATAACTAATAATTATTTTGAGGCAATATGGACGCTTATTGTTTTGTCATTATGTGCACTATGATGTTTATTGTATAAATTTGAATTTAATTGTTAAAAATTTAAGAGGACATCCGTCGAGTATTACTATTAGGAATCTGGTGTTTTATTATAGATACACGTTCTTCATCAAAGAAAAGTCAAAACTGTTAAGAAAGGCCACCCATCTAAATGAAAACTAACAGTCTTTAAAGACAAGTGTCCTTTTTTGTAGGTTATTTCATTCCATTTATTAAGGGTAATAAAAAGTGGACTTTATTTGCAGGATTGACTTTATTCAAAGGTGTTCTTTAAGACAGGGTTAAATGTATATACACATTAAAATATAATAATGATTAAACTTGAATTTTTCACGAATGAATTTTTTTTTTATTTTTGTGGAAATACTTCTAAAAACCGTGATTATTTTTAGTTTTTTGTACAAGTACTGTTAAAATTTACGTTTAATTAGACTTTGTGAAACTTTTGCATATTTAGAATTTTTCATAGAAAAGCAAATTCAACACTTTGAACTAAATTAAAATGCTTTATAGGAGTGAATAAAATGAGGAAAGATTATTAAATTATACAGTAGGCTTATTGACACAAAATTTGTAAGATGCATTTCAAAACATGATGTTATTTTCAATATCAAGGAATGCAAACGGGTGTATCTAAGTCAGACAATTAAGCTTTTCCTCGTTTTTGCATTGTGCTTGAGTATGGCATACTATCTAATATGTGGAATGTATTTAGAAAGGAAAATCACTGACGATTTATTCCATTGTCATTTTGAAAACACACAAATAAGTAGTTGTCATGCAATTCATTTCCCGTCGCACCAGCTAACATTACTGATTTGTTCTTTTATTTGATGTCGTGTTTAATGTCCAGCAATCATTAACCAATACAATAATCAAAGACTAGCAATTTCGAATAGCTTGTCCTAGTCAGTAATAACTGGTCAAGCTGCAACTATCCAATTTAACACATTACTATCCAATTTCACACATTATCCCTGAACGTTGTTCTTTTCAGGTTTGACGCTAGTTTGTGTAAAAACATATTTTGAAAAACCCTATTAAAATTAATACCCGGGAGACGTAAACGTTTTTTTCAAAGTTGTTTTTCAAGAATTGGGGAAAAATTTTTGTGAATTTTAACTTACAAAATGGCGTAAAAACCCACATATGTTTTACAAATATTTAACACATACAAATGTTTTAATCCTAAACAAGTGTTTATCTTCAAAATACTTCAAGTTTCCATATTAATTTTGTATATCTTTATATACTTTTTACGTGCCAATAATATATAAATGTTAAGTAATGCCATCAGACATGCATTATACTAAAAAGACACAGTAAGTCGTTCATAGTTTCATCGTATTTATTTTTTTTATTTTTTTTAGCTTTTATGTTTGAGATTAAACAAAAAACACCAACATACCGCTAGAAATTCGGACCAAACCTTGACACAATGGTGCATTACCTGTATCCAAATGTCGCCATAGGTTCTGAAACATTCCTTCTATATAAAGCAAACCCGAATTTTTCATATAATTTTGCGCCTCTCTGAAAGAACTTCATTTTGAAAGTATTTATGCTAGGAATTAAAGATTAGGTGTGATAAAAAAATAACGTTTATGTTCTAAAATTACTGCTTTCAAAAATCACAATTGTAACAATTTTTCAAAAAGGGTACAAAGTGTGAAAAGGGTATTTATTTTCCCATAAAAAAGCAAAATCACTTATTTTCCTGTCAATTGCATTTCTGATTAAACGGTCGATCACACAATTTTAAATTTAAACTTTGATAATTTTTTTAAGTTTCATGAGATGTACCCTTCGGGGGAATTTTAATTTTTTAATTTTTATTAAAGAATATGTTTTATGAATAGGGTAAAGTAAAAGGGCCCAAATTTATTCCCTAATGTGTAAGTTGAGACCCCAATAGGTAATGTTTTTTTTTTATTTTAATTTTCAAAAGTTATTTGAACTTATTTTTTTTGTTTCTGTTTTTTGTTTTATGTTTTTTAATTTTTTTAAATTTTTACCCTTTTTAAAAAGCTGGTTTTGGAATAAATGTAAAAAAACCATTCGGATTAAAATCAATAGATTCTTTTTTAGTAGGTTTTTAAAAAGGCAAAAGAAGAACACTACCCTTCAATTATAGGTGTTTCACTTTTCCGACTGTGCTATTGTAAGGTAAAAAAAACAACACATTAAAACTTGTGGACTTTTAAAATTGGCTAATAACCCTATTTTTTATTCTCGTAAACTACATAGACCAAACGGAAGTGGTATCGTATATTTTAATACGTGCTTTAATGTATTTATAATTGCAGGTCAATAAAACAGACTATAAAAAAGATATTAGAACTATTAAAATTTAAATTGCTTTTTTTTCAAAAGCAAAATAGTTCGTTTAAATAATTACAATTAACATATGGAGCATGAAAAAATTTTTTTTTGGGCGTTCGGTTTTTTTTAGATTTCGGTTTAAATTTAAAGCTGCTCTGTGTTGGAATAAATTGAAACAGGATTGGCCCCGTATATGAATAAATATATCATATTAAAAATAAAATGCGATACAAAGATGAATAAACCTATGTTAACATCAGGCAATGACAGCACAAATGTTAAATTTCTTACGTTGTTGAAAATACTCCGCCAAATCGGATTTTACATCTTATAGATTTGGTATCTACCTGCATAATATAGCAATTGAAAACCATGTCACGCTTCTTACATTATTCCTTCCATTAAAACAATGTTAAGTCTGAACATTTACAGTGTTTTGGCTATTTGGTATTTCAAAGGATTGGGATCTTTGATGAGTAGATTCAATCCTTATGTGCGGCAAAAGACGGTATATTTTACATCTAACAAGCAGTAAATTTGAGGAAGATATATAAAAATGTAAAATGAGGCGGAGGCATTCTTATAACTTATCCATTGTGGATCATGTTTTATAAATGGTATCAGAAACGTTTCATCAATTATATCATTTTCCAGAAAGCTGCGAAATATTAATACTTGATTTTTGGTCAAATCAATAAAAATTTCTCTGTCATTTCATCTAAAGGTCTGTTCAAACATGTGATATTACGATTGCTTTCGGTGGAAAAGTTTAAAATCTTTTCTTAAAGATAGCAAAGCTTTACCATCGTTTGTTATTGCTGTCGAGAAATTTAGAATAAAGCTTTGCCAAGAAGTACATTCCTTAGAGTGCTCAATACAAAACAAATCATTTTTCATATTAAGCATAGCTCTTGATCGTGATTTGACATATTTACAACTAAATTTAATACTTAAATCATTATTCATGTACATTTGTACTATTTCTTACGCGTGCAGTTTTCTTATTACTTTCTTAAACATAACTCTTGTTTAATGTTTCTGTAAGGGAATTGATATTGGATTTAATTAAATTTTATTTTGATCAACTTTCATTTTCTAAGATACCTGGCAATTACACTAGTCAATATATTGTTCTGTTGTATATGAAACAATGATCCTGTTTGGTGTATGCTATTTAACGTTTTCGTGGGGATAAAAAAAAATTCTGAGTTGGAAAAAAAATGTGTGCAAAATTGTTCTTTCCGATACGTTAATCATGCAATACATGAGGATTTATACTGACACAAGTTGTAAACGGATGTCGCAATGTTCCACGCCTAAATTTAAAACATGGGCGGATTAGTGCCTTGTTGTTTATTGACCAAGTAAACTGCATTTTATAGACTGACATAATAACAGAAATAATTCGCGATTCGCTATTTGCATTTAAAGTGTGGATAGCATTCTTGGATAATTCAACTGGAGTAATTTGAATGAGTAAGTATTGGAATTATTCATTGTAAAACATCATTTCTTTTACAATTTATGATATTATTTTTAACGATTATCATTTATATTTGGCTCCACTTTAATCTAAATGCCTGAAAAGGCAAATTCCTATATAGATTACCCGAGTACGTCAAAACAAACATAAAAAACGATACGCAAAGAAAAATGTTATGAAATAACCT